>NW_019211454.1:29934033-29947527 GCF_002443255.2 Varroa destructor
ATATATACGTATAGCGCTCAAATGCAGAAACGCGGTTTGAAGCCAGACAAAACCTAACGGTGCTGCTTCATTAAGAAAGAGAAAGTTAGAGCTATAGCTGCTCCTATTGCTTTGACTAATTCACCGGCCAGGTCGTAAGCTGCTACCGTTGCTTTCTCCAGGCCGATGTCAAGAACGTCATCGTTCTGGTTTTTTTTAGGCTTTTCAGGAGACAGACAGGCGCGTTGACGGTCGCCCACCTGTCGATTCGTTTCTGTACGCCAGCGAAGCCACTGTTAGAACCATCAAATTTTTTGCTTTCAGTGGATAAGCGGAGCCACCCTAGCTATATCCCTACACGCACACGTTGAGAACAATTAAGCAAAGTAATTCAGACTCACGTCCCAGCAGTCGATTCTCAATAGGCCTAGCTATAACCAAGCTGAGCGTTCTAGACGACTATCATCGAGGACGTTACACAAATGGCTTCCTCATACGTCTACCGAGCAGTTCGCTCACTCAGTCAATTAGTTGTCGTTGTTGCTAGTCGTTGATTTCGTCCGCCTATTTCACAACAGGACTCAATCATTTCAGCATCTTCACCTTCGGCGACAGCAAAGGCACGACCACAAGGACAGCAGCAGCAACATGATGGCTTTGTGTGTGCGAAAGGCTGCAACGTCAACAGCGCGTCCGTGAGCGTCAGAGTGCGTTGCTTGTTTAGCAACGTGCTGTCATCAACGCAATAACGTGTTCGCTTATGCATAGCTACGATTGGAGGTGGGAAGGGCGACGCGATTGCAGAGAAATCGGGAGTCATTTGGTCAGAGACGGATTCTTAAATCTCCATGGGTATCGGTTTCGTGCTCTGGGTCGTTTGCTCGAAGTGATCAACAGCCGTTGAGGCATCTACTGAATACTGCCTACGTACGTCTAAAGCCAATATTAACTATTGGTCGGTCTGCAGCATACGAAAGTCCTTGGCCATACTGAATGTTTTAATACGATTAAAGATTTTGCAGACGCACGATGTACTATTTTCATGTAATGCTAACAGGCGACACCATACGATCGCGAAAAGGAAATCATCTGTTTTACTCAACTGAGGTCCCGGTAAATTTAAGATGAAGATTACTCCGTTCTTGCTAGTGCATACTTTAGATACAATACTGGGGTCGGATAGTGGGCATATAAAAATGTATAGATCTAACGTCAGAGAGGAAAATGTTTCGTTCGAGTTATTCAATATAATCTAATAATAGATCTTCGTGTTGTTGTTACGCTTTAATAGGTAGTCTGGAAACGAAAATTCCAAGAAGTGGCGTCTGTTAACGAAAGTAAATCATTGCTCCAAATAGAGAGATGTTCTCGCCCGAAATATTGCAATGTAGTTAGTCATTCATAGATGTAAGACCCGCTGTAGTGTCGATATTGCTAAGTCAAATGTTCTACAAATTATCAAAAACTCGATAATTATTGTCGGAACCGTAAATATACTAGAACAGGCTGTCGTGACCGACTGGCTTGTTCTAAACTTTGAAGTTGTAGTTTAAATTTCTCCACAAAAACAAGCCACAGAACATTCGTCCAGAGCCGTATGATCGACTTCCGAAAGTATGAAGACCTGCCATTGAAGACTTGTACGGACGTACAAGTCAATGGCAGGTCACTTTTGTCAGCCTTCTACATTTGCCTAAGATTAGATACGCCTACCCAATTGGCGATGTCAATTGTTCGAACAGGAACATTCCGCGCTATCTATCTTCGTTGTTAGCGATTTTGCAGTCCTTAGACCTACGTTTCGAATTTAGTTGACTGTCGTTATTCCAGCCCTTTCGACTTAGACGCACTTGTCTGTTTTGTAATCTGTCCTAGATTGTCTAATGACTAACTAAACTTACCTTACATTCAACAGAACTATTTTCCCTTACCCACAGTTGCGACATTTATTCCAACAGTCCCCCAATTTCTCTCTATTTTTTCTTTTCAGTGATGTAAAACGTCAGCACAATAGCAGTACGGTAGCTAACTACGTAATTGTACAAGCTCTCTACGTGTCTATCACAGTGATTGTACGGTACGGCGAAGCAGATGTCAACGTTGACATGTTGGTAGACACACGCGTTTAGTAGGTTTTTAAAAACAGAACGTCGTGCATCCTAAACAGTATTGGTACGGGCTCAATTTTTACAGAATAATAATTGTGTACATTGGAAAAAAAAATGGTGCTCTTCCCTTTTAACCAACAATCCCCTTCTTATCGTTTAGCTAAATATACATAAAATAATAGAGTGGCCAAATATGACCAGGCGATCCTATTGTTGACCGGCGAATTTTCGAAGGCGAGCTTGAGCTTTAAATTGTGATCGGTATCATGTCAAAGTTGTTTGCAACCTGAGCAATTACTAATAACTGAAATTGTTAGCTTTATAGTAGTTTGAAACAAAAAAAAAAGGTTATTAATGATAAACACAAATGAAAGATCAGGATAAACGGTAAACGTCGAAAAGCTATAGCGTGCCGTAATATCTATTGCAGCGTATCAGATCGCAATGCTTTGCGCGTTCCGCATTGATCGTTGCGATTCAGTCACACGTTCTCAAGCAAGTCGGACATCCTTCTAAGCTTTTTCTAAGGCAAGGGTTCAAAGCCATGTTTGCACTATATGTTTAATCTATTAAGCTCTAGCCTAGTCCGTCTAGGTTTAACCTGACCGTCCATCCTAGGCTGTTTCACCATCCATGTTTTGCTTTTACAGCGGAAGTCGTCGTGGGCATTTGACATGTTTGTGTACACGAGATTAAAGAGGCAAAAATAGTATCTGCTGCGGTCGTTACCGGAAAAACGAACGAAATAAACAGTACTTTGTCGCTAGGTTGTTCAGTATATAATAACGTGCTTCATTCTTATGATGTCTATAAAAATGACCATTTGTATTAGCGCCATGAAACGTAACAGATAACAGATGTATCTTTGCAATTATGTTCAGATTTTGAGGCTTTTTTTTTTTAATAATATTTTAAAAAATAATGATAGCTATATTTCTTGCAGCTTGTTAATTTCTTTCTAGGTATTTTCCGATTGTGAAAATCAAACGTTTACTCACTTTTATAACCGTAAGATGTAGCGCAATTGTGATTTCTTCAAATCTATGAGGAAGCCAGGTCTCGAGACAGCCTCCAACAAGCAATTATGTTTATGGCGTGACAGATGACACGGAAGCAGCCACATTAGTAATAGAATCAGACAGTGGCCCGCAGCCTGGAAACACCGACTCGCACACATTAACCTATAAGGAGGGAGCACAGCGTACGATGAACAAAGAGTATGATGGCACGAAAGGAAGACAGGGGTATCACTGGCAGATAGGAACAACCGCTAGAAGCTTTGGCATAGAGATTTCATTCCAAAAATATCTTTACCTTGCCTGGCCATTCGCGCCGGCGCTGCTATGTCGTTGTCAACTTTACCAACTAGTCAGTCAGTTTGTCAAGCATAGGTTGTCGGTTCCACCAAACTACTGTAGTTACAAGCGCATACTAGTACTAATATTTTCTAGTACTTTTGTCAGACGTTTTTGAGGGTAGCGAGACCACTCTCAACGCAGTTGACATAAGCAGACGGAACAATTATGTTTAGTAGGAACGAAGAACGATAGCAAGCTAGACGACTGCATAGAAGGTGGTTATGACCTGCAACTTGAATAGGAAATGAAGCATTTCAAACAGAGTCAGCGGTAGTATTAGCGCCACCGGCTTCGGCGTGACAGGGTCCGCCGGCAAAGAAAAGAAATCACGCTCAAATATGTAGGCGAGAGGCGATTCCAGCCGTCTCAAATGCATTGTAGCAGTCAACGTTTCAGTCCGTCTTACAGATTGTCTTCGATTGGAAGCAAACTTGTTTTGTCACTGCTGACTCGGAGTAAGACGCGGTATGCTTCCATCGAACGACGAAAATCCGCGTCATTCGTCTGGGTGGGATATTAAGCCAGGTCAGCGCCCGAGTCCGTGCAGCCTGGTGCTGTTGGCAGCGTACGCTCATTACGACGGACTACGGGCATGCATCCCTCAACATTTAGGCGGCGGCAGCGAACCACTAGAAAACATAGACTATCACCAACTAGGACAACGAGTTGTTTTCCTTTCTCCAAACGAAGCGAAACCTGTCTTTAAAAATTGCCGTATCTACGCTATATGAATTCATCTCTACAATAGAATAGATAGTTGCCGAGACGAACGAGCCTATGAGTTACTGCCAAGCTGCTGCTAATGTCACTGCTGCTATTCTGTCTGTCTTGATGACAAGGGAATATTGCACGTGAAAGGCGGGTTGCGTCGCGGTAAGATCGCGGCCGCCTGTATGACCGGGTCAAAACTGGGCTGAGCAGGCTGTTCGACAGCCAAACGGCCCAGCGGCGGCGGTCGCGGCGGCTTCAGTAACGAGAAAAGGGAGAATACCATGGATCCTTTTCCTCTTCGCGTGCGAGGAGAAGTACAGAATAGACTATTTCGAAGATAGAACTGAGAGCAAAGGGAAAATGTTTCGGAGATCCGTAACCGTTGTTTTCCACCCCGTTGCTCTTTTCCTATCCTTCTCGAGAAGCGGATAGACTCTATAGTGATTTTCGTCGGCCTTCCCTATTATGATTCCTACCTTACTTGATATGCTCAGTGTTTCGTGTTCGATATGGAATCTGTATGCATATCTGTGTCTATGCTTCCGAACGCTTAGGCTGTTCTATATGTGTGTCTGTGTTAGTTTGTGGTGAATGCGATTTAATGTAAATGGGCTCCACTGCGAGCGTGACGTTTGATGTGTGCTGTCATGTGCGACATAACTGCGGCATGTTCGCCTGCTATAGAGGCGGTAGCAGAAGTGGCAGCGGCGGCTACGTCCTGCGTTCTACCATTGGGCACCACTGCTCCTGGTGACCGACCAGAATGATTGATGACCTTCATCGCTCGGTGAGGAGATGCTTCCGTTACTGGGTGTACGAGTATGCGTGTCTGTCACATCCTACTTCGGTTAGGAATGGCCTTAAATAACTGCTGCAGGACAAAAGTTAACCGATGAAATGCTGAAAACAACACGGCGTTCCTAAGGCACGTCTATTTTTTTTTTTTTTGTTTTTTAGCATGTTTTACCCGTATAATAAATAGTTGTCAGGATGTATTCGCTCTGGGTTTTTCGTCGGTAAAGACACACCGTTCTACATGCTGTTTCTCGTGTATCGAACAAGTCGTATGATGGATTCCGCACAGAACATATTGATGAGTCTCTACGGCTACAATATTCTCACTGTTTGTTCATCGAAATTTCTTGTCGTCCGTCTGTATTTAGGGACAGTAATGGCTTTCTAGTAGATTCACAGTATGACGAACATCGAAACGTGTCTATATGACTGAAGCATACCTATATGTACCCAAATATTAGGTATGCCTCTTAGAAGTTCATCACTTTTGTCCTTTTATTGAACAACTTTATTTTTTTGAACAACAGTTTTTTTTTTTTATTGAAGTAACAGCAAATGCATCCACTTAATTAGGCCGTAGTAGTCTCGAAGCAAAAAATGGCCAGAGTCAAGCCGAATTTCGGCTAATGCTTAACAAAACATATAGAAGTTACAATTCTTGTTTAATAAACTGCTACCAAACTACGATGAACGAAGCAGATCTACTTAAGTTAAAGTGATTAATTTCCAAGGAGACCCTTTCGAATTGTATCCAAACATGGCAACCCTACGGCTAACTTCGCCTCTGCTCTCTGTTTTCCTGTTTTTTGTTAAAGGGAGTTCGTTGACTTGTTCAATCAACAGCGCTGCGATACGAAAAATGTTTTTGATACGAAAAAAACTGTAATTTTCGATCCATTCCTGGAGTCTAATGTATACTCCCAACCCGATTGTTGGCCAGTTAATTACATTTGCTACCATCGAGCGATTACTCCTGATTAAATTCACTGGAACTCTCTCGCTCTATAAAAAAACGACTAGTATTTTTCAAACGCATATGTTGTTTCTTTTTTTTCCATTAAATAAAATGCAAAGACTTTTGAAATAACGGTAAACAAGACAAAGGTAAATAGAAATAGAGTATGTTTTAAGTAGATGAATTATGCGCTGCCATATTGGATTGTGCAAGCTTGACCTGGACGCGTCAATCAAGATTGATAGATGAACGCTGGGCACCAACGCTCGCCACCAGCTTTCAATAGCACGGCAAGACGAACCTTCCTTTATGATATATAGATCGATGCTAATTTCTACGACAGCCGTTTGGCGATATACTTCAATCAGGTCCAACTAATGTGACACAAAACAGTCACTGTTTTACGACTAGAAGCGAAATTTCTAAACTTTTTGTGTAAAATAATCTTTCATAATAAGTCATTAAGCTACGAACCCAAAAAATCTCTGCGGCTAACCATTGTCTTTCTATTTACATTGGATCTATTATGGCAAAATATCAAAGTTATTGAGAACATGTAGAACAATGAAAAATATAGCATATTGACACTTTACGAAAAGTAGTCGCAAAGTTTGCAAAAAGCAAATGTTATTTGTAGTCCTGTTTTAATTATCTAGTTACCAATGCAAAATACTAGACGGCTCAACGCCAACATACGAAATGCTATGTGTAGCATATTAAGAGCTGAGAAAGTAAAGCATATATAGTTTTGAGGTAGCCTTTTTTCAAGCCTTTGTAAAGGCCAGTTTAATGTGTTAATATAAGTATCATATCTAGGCACGCTCTGTCCTGCCGGCCTAAATATCGAATCGGACTCAGTCACCGAACACTAAATAACAAAGAGGACAGATGGGCGGTTGCATTGTCTTGCTGTTATCTAACAATGAATTATTCCATGGATAACCCGGGTCTATAAAATACAGCCCCAACAAGCCTTGAGACCGAGAGGGACGCCTGTTTGTTCAGTGCTGATGAATCTTCCTCGATGCGGAGGAACGACTAAGAAGGTAGCTACGCTGGAACCTTGTCTGAGTGGCTATGTCTTGGGATAGAGCGATGCTATAACTAAACTCGACTAAAGGCGAGAAACAAAAAGACGCAGATGTTTGGTTGTTAGGCATTTAGGTGATCTCACTGGCTTTCTATTTCGTATTCACATAGCACAGTGATTAGAAAGATCGGCAACTTTTGCTCCGTTATTATCCCTACCAGGATGCCGAGGGAGTATTCGATGAAAATTAAAATAATGGTCGTCTATAAGTTCCTTACGTATATATTTGCATACAATTAGCGTATTAGCCGCTGCGACAATAATAGCTGCCGGTTGCCTGGTCCTATCCTTTGCCTTACAAGAGAGACAAGGCCCATCAAGCAGGTAGGCATGTAGAGCAGATTTTGTCGATGGGCCAGCATTAAGAAGCTAAGCATGCACGAACGGTTCGGCCGCTTTCTAAGGCCTTGCTGTGTCAGAACCTACCAGAACCTCCCTTTCAGCCAGCGAGAGGGCCCTTTTGGACATCTTTATTGTAGCATTAGTATCACTTTTTGGTTGAGTCGTCACTAGAAGGAGGGGCAAGATAGGACAGTCCATCTTTATTAACTCTCAGAGTTCATTCTGTAAGGTCACTAATTCGCTTCTCTCGTTCGTTAGGGCTTTCCAATGCCTCTTAGTGTCCTCCTCTTTCCGTGTTTTTCATTCTTCGAGGTTTTACTTATCGTTTGAGTATCATTGGCCGCGACACTTTGCAGCTGCTCTAATATGCGTATAGTATATACACGTATACAATAGTCTAGCCGGCGATGCTGTAT
This sequence comes from Varroa destructor, assembly GCF_002443255.2. Lineage (NCBI taxonomy): Eukaryota > Metazoa > Arthropoda > Arachnida > Mesostigmata > Varroidae > Varroa > Varroa destructor. The sequence goes on from NW_019211454.1 coordinate 29,941,788, forward strand.
GTGCCTTGCGCGGCGTTAAAGACAACGGTGCGTTTTGTCAGTGATTATGAAAATCTGCGCCCATAGCTTCTGTTGGGTTACATACGCTGACCAATGATATGGTTCCGCTCAAACAGAGGATAGCCTAAAGCTTGATGGTTCTACGTATCGCATAGTAGGAACAGCATCTTTATTGGTGTGGTCAACCCCTTTCCTGGAAAACAAAACCAAGCACGTTTCGAACATTATATGAAACATACATTTAATTACAATACACACAAAGTTAAGTATGCACTGTTCTTATTGTCCACACGATCCAAAAGCCGAACGTTTCGAGTTGTGTTGCTTCTGCGAGTGTATGATATGTTAGCCATTTTGTAGAAGTTTACGTATCAGAAACAGCGATTTTCTATGTATGAATATGTCGGAGTAATTATTCAGGCGAATGCATAATTATTTAGTGATGAAACTGACGTACATCATTATCATTCATGCGGCCTTATTTTGATGTACCCGCGCGCCCAGTCAGAGGCTCGTGACGGGTTTGCCGCCAATCGCTTGAAATGATATGGCTATTAGCTTTGATACGGAAGCATCCCTTCTAGTACCACTGGGACGTTTACGTTGAATGGTCGCCTTGGAAGGCTAGAAAAGAACAACTTTTTGGTCAATGAAACCAAGGAAGTTTGCTAAGGCAAAGAAGACACCGCACTAGAGACACTAATGCTCGGGATACCTTATCCGAGCGCATCGCTATTGGGAACCTCGAGCAGAAAGCAAATTAGTCGTCCCAGCGTTCACCGTTCAGAGCCCAATAAATACAGAATGGCGGACGCAGATGTATGTCCCTATGTATTTAACACATATTAAAACATCGTGTTGGCCAAAATGGCGCCGATCGAAAGATGTCTGCCGAAAGAGTGATCAGGCGACCATAGATAGTGGTGATGATGATACCTCGCAGGTTGTTTTACAGACAAATGAAAGGTGGACCCATATCATGCTAGCAAAGCCGACCTCTCAAATGAATTTCGGTCAATTAAATGTGCTCAGAGTCTAGCAGTGCTTGCTTTTCTGTATAATTACTCTGAACAAAGCTCAGCCATGTCCGAAACGGTCCGTACACGCAGTGCCGCCACTGTATATTTACAAACAGGGTTTGTTGTACTGAACAAATAGTCTCTACTATTCTTGCTATACGTGTCCTACCGTTTTAGCGTTCTCCTCAAGGCCTTTGCCAGGTGTGGCTGGTTTTGAGACAGCATCAACGGAATCTCACCCTTGAAATGATTCTTACATCGGAGGGCTAAAGGATATTTGAGATGAAACAATTACTTGGGATGATTCTAAAAGTTCAACATACATATGTCCGGCAGTCGCGTCTTTCAGAGAGTTGTCGCAAACGGGATTCTAATGTTTTGAAGTCTTTTAACAGGAACTACCAGGTCCGTTGAAAGTGGCTGTCCACTGGTATAAAATTAGACATAGAATGTCTATACCTGTCTTTTTCAATAACAGACTAGTGCACTAAGCATCCATTCCCTTAATCAATTTACAGGCGCAATTACTACCTGTGGTTTCTTCAAATCATTTTAGCAATTGAAAAATTTACCGTTATGCAGCGGTGCGTGAACTTGTGGCATCTCTTATAATCGCGTTTATTTTATACTGTATCAGGGATACACAGTCAAAGGGCTAGCTTTATATATGGACAGGTAGCTATCGATTTATTTTAAATAACCAAGTGTGAACTTACTTCTTGTTCGGTCTGCTCGACTAAATGTCTGATCATCCAAATATGGCAAGTATGCCTCAGATCCTCATGCCTACATCGAGTATTTGTTTCGTATCCGGTATATTCCTCATAATGCAATGTGTACAAAATACGTAACTTAGAATCGGCAGTTTTCGATCTGTATGCATGCCGTACGTCTCTTTTTATTTCTTTTCTACCGGTAGTATATATTTGATATTATCGCTCCTCCGTAGGGTTATACGTAATCCAAGAACTAATGGCTCTCTGTCTAGTAAGCAGTGGAGTTGTACAACTCTCACGGAGAATATCAGGGGTGATTGCTTGAACAGCCAGCCGGCATTGCATAACGTGCAACAGCAAAAGCAGCACCGTGATCGTATCGCGATGATGGATGGGTGTGCCTGCGATGCGTACGAACAGCAATGGCCGTGATGCCAGCGACGGCAACTACCACTGACGTCCATGTTGCCTGAAATGCAACTCAACTTAAGGAGCATATATGTATATATACACGTATGTAGAAAGAACGACGGTTATCGAGCAGGGTTTTAAGATAGCCATATATATATATAAGCTCGATGATAAAAAAGATAATCGCTACCATATTTTTACTCGTGATGAGGAACGTAGGTTGCATAATAGCTCGAGCAGTCGTAATCAATCACAGAGGATCCGATAAATTGTTTCTTTATATACTTTTGTACCTATTGTTGCCTGTGTAATTGCATCTTGCATTGTATTGAGAAAATGGTATGGTAGGCAAAATGGGTGTACGTGCGCTGGTTTAAAGCAGATGAATTCTGGGTTAACAGAAGCCTGCTAATGTAGGCGCAGGCGTTTCCGATACATATTAATTCCAGGTTATGATAAAGGACGATAATTTTTTACCTATGCGCAGGATCAAGTCACATTACAGACGTCGACACTTACTTAGGCTGACATCTCAAGTTTCGTCAGAAGTTCGAAATGGAACGTGGTCTAGTATTTATTTCCTTACGTAAATTGTGTTTTATTGACACTGTTTCACGTCGGATGTTTCTTCAACTTCCCAACTGAATAGGTCTCATAGCTTTTCCTAGTCAAAAGGCCACCACTGTTAAATTAAACACGCTATTCTTGTTAAATAAACGCTGCTATAGATGGCCACAGGAATGCACAATAATAGATAACGCAATGTCCTTGCAACCACATATCGTCCAAGTCGAAACTCATCAAATTTTTGGGCACTAGAAGTCTTTTGATATGCCTTTGTAGCGCGAGCAAGCAACAGTTAAGACTAGAACGATTTGATGACACTTCCTACCCAGAATCGGCAATATACGATTACTTCAGCCCTACAAACTAGCTGTTCGCGCTAGTTGTGTCCATATATAGCAGTTCCGTGTGATTATTTGCCCAGTCAGATAGAAGTACGAACATGATTTTCGATGCAAAATTAGGATTCTATTGCAATTGCCCCTTGTGTGCCCTTAAAGCGCGGAACACCAAATACAGACCCAGTCGTTTTAAAGATCTGCAGAAGACCGAAAGGTGCAACATGCCTACCAGGCAGTGAACGGTATTGTTGTCAGCAACACGCTTAAAAGTAACTAGCTCTCTGTAAAAGAGGTCCATTAACCCAAAGCTCGAATTTAAGTCCACGATAAAATGCCGTTCTTTACAGGTTCCTGTGAAAACTATCTCGTCCTCATTCGCAATTTGGTTGTGGCATAGATATTTGAGTCAGCTTGCTATATACTGGACAAGGATGGTCCGATGCCTCCTAAACATCAGAAAGGACAAGAACGCGAAGCCTGCAGCTTGTCTCTAAGGCCTATATATAACTATCGCTTTATACTATGCTCTTATGAAGCTAAGTGCTGCACTATTGATAACAAGGCATAACCCTTGATAACGAATGAAGCAAACGAATACTGCCGTTTGGCCCTACTGTATACGACATTCACAAAGACAAGTACGGTGAGAAGGCTGTATTTGCAATTCTGTTCCGAACAGATACCGCTTAACTTCGAAGGCTGCTTTTATGAATGCTCACGCTATTCTTGTCGATTATATCGTGTTTACCTTTGGGATCCGATCCGAACAAGGGCAACGTGGCTCAGGCAGCCCGAATCCAAGTCTAGCTCCAGCCAGCGAGTCATCACATTACCTCTTCTCTTTATGACTATTTGCTGGGCATATTTTAGTTTCAACTTATTCAATCTTCCGAGTGCGTTGACCGGCGCTGAGGGATAAAGGGAGATCGTTTTGTTATTTTGTCTGATTGCTTGCTTGCCTTCTCGAAATAATACTGACATATTTGTGGACGAAGCAATAGAACTAAATAAACAGTACTTGCTTGGAAGTTGACGACAATGAATAAACAGGAGTATGTTCTAGAAAGATGGAGGATTCGAAACTTGAAAAATTTCCCGCTATAATTTGCCTTCTGTTGAAGTATACCATTTCAAAGGCTGAGTAACGTTGAGCCTAATTCTCACAGCTACCGTACTATCGCTGCCACCGGTCGTACATTCCACCCGCCAATACTCATAGATTGCAACGCTTCATGTGTTTTTCGTCATCACTCACCCGGAAAGCTAGCAGGCATAGCCGTAGCTTTAAGCGTAAAAGGCCTTACAGTCATAGCAATGGGCAGGGCCTGTTGGCCCATAGGCAAAATAATTCTTATCGGTTCGATTCAAGGATCTGTTGGCATCGAAGGGGAGAACCGGCAGAGAGCACTGAACGATGTATTGAAGGATGAGCGACAGAGTGACTCCCAGAGTGATTTGCTCCTTCGGCTCATTTATCATCGTCAACAGTCGCACACCGCCTTACACTATATCCCCTATTCCAATATAGACACCCCTCGGTCATCTCTGTCACTACTCCAAGTACACATATATAACACAGACTAGGAGAGACAACTACTCCCACTTCACAAAATTACTCTAGATCTTACTCACTCGTGTAGACTGAGATTGAAGCAAGGCTAAGAAACTACTACGGAAAGCAAATGGTGCGCAGTAAGCATCGCCATGATATAATCATCACAATAACGTTATTTTTTTCAGTAGTTAGCGGAAGGCTTTGAGCTTTAATAATGTACAGTTAACGAAAACTACCTTTAAACCTCCTGCAGGAGTCATAGCATCAGTAATATTACAAGGGCAACGAGCATATGTGGAAGAAGCATGGCTCGACGAGCAAAACAGAAAATTAGTAGAGAAAAAGCAATCGTGATACGAGGCAGGGCTAGAAGACGGTCAGTTAGTTAATTTTATTAGAAGAGCTTACGTATAGTGGAAACATATAGGGTCTTTTCCTCTGATAATAGGTGTCTGTCTCTTGAATACAAAGTGTAATAGAAATTGGTATGCAGTTGTAAGTTAAAATAAAGAGTTGTATGGATTACTACTATGAATAGCGTTGTTTTGGAAATGGTGATGCACGACCCGTGTAAAAAAAATATACTCACAGATAAAATCTTTGGCTTATCGCCGGGATTTTAAAAAACTTCACGGAGGTTCAGGTCACCCCTTCAGACCAGCCTACTACGCCAGCTTCTTTCGCAGAGCTTCTGTGTTTCGCTGCAGTACATAGTCTTCCTACCGTCGGGAACATGAAGAGAAGCAGCATCTATAGTGTTCAACATAGTCTATTTACTGTTAGCCATAGGCAGGAAAATGCATTCGATGGTCGGATTAGGTAATTTAGTGTCAGCCGATGACGTCACTTCCGGTTAGACGGATGATCAGTGCGCCACGATCGTTCAAGTAACATGTTGTTGACAATTCTTCGCTCGTTGTGAGAATATCTATAAACTTCATTCCTCGTGTTACATACGAAACATATATGTACATAGAATATCTGTCTAATATATCCTGAATTATATATATATATATTTCAGGTTCAAGAAGTTCCTTTTTCATGGAATTGAAACCCTATCAAAATAATTTTGACTTCACAAAGTAATTTTCTAGCATTATAGTTTTAACATATGCTAAGAAGCTACTTTAATTA
>NW_019211454.1:29947627-30015460 GCF_002443255.2 Varroa destructor
ATCATAATTAAATGTCATACACAATGCGTTCATTACGCGCTGACAGATCTGGGTAAAATGCCTCTTTAATCACAAGAAACGTTCAGCTTCCATGAGGCAAAACAACGGCCCACCAAACAGCGTCTGTCACATTGTTATCTAATCTGTGCCTATTTTGAGTGCAGCATTCCCAGAAAGGCGCAATGAAATGAGGATTTTAATGCAAATGAAGTAGATGAGATGGGATATAAAGAAAGTAAGGTGAAGTAAAGTAAGCCGAGGTTAAGAGGACACGACTCGTTTGGCCAGGATCTGATCTTCAGTTTCTAATCCTGGCGTCCGTCCAGTAAGTAGTAGAAGTAGGCTACGCATGCTGTTGTTGCTCCCAAACGCCCCGCTGTACCCGCCATCTATGGACTCCGCCTTTGGTCCGGCCAACACCGTGAACAAGAAGCTCTGCGATAGTTTCAGTCTGAAGACAGTAGACGACCGAGTAAGAGGGCCGACATGAGTTGCGCTGAAAACAGTATCCCTACTTAATAAGGTGTTGCTTAGTTGGCCGATGCTTCCAGAAGGCTCCGCCAGCTCAGATTCGCCGCACGCTTTGTTGTTCCTGCCTTCATTCTTGATAGAACAATGAGTCTGTGCATTACCACCGAACGTCTTCCTCCCTCGCTCTGTCTCTCTGCTCGTTGGTCGACTGTTAACCTTACACGATGTGTAACTAAAGCTTTCGTATAGGGAAGGAGGGTTCCCGATTCAGTTCTATCAGTAACATCGCCGCGAGTACACCCGTTGTACTCTTGTTCGGGCTTCGGTGGTCTGAACAGTTCTCTACACAGGTCATCCTTTTTCCCAGACAAACTAACCCGCCGCAATCCAATCGAGTATTCATGAGAATGGATCTGACCTGCACAAGCATTCAGGCTGTCCTTCCCGCGCTCCTTAGGTGAAGCTTAAGCTTCTCTTTTCTTCGAGGCTATTTTGCTTTTGCCCACTGGTAGAAGTCTATTGGCTCGATGCTGCAACGAATAGCACCACCTCGCCCCTTCTAGGTATAGGGCATTCAATGACTCAGGTTGCACAATTATACACGTAAATGTTCCGAAAAGAGTGAACTAATTAAAAGCTGAACGATGGTTATTTACTAGGCTAGATATTATGTTTTACTAATATCGATTCGAAAATATCAACTGGGATGCGTTAGGCAACACATGGCTATACTCAGTCGGAACGCACCGATTTCAGGGTCATTAGTTTTGGGCACGTTTTACTTAGGCACTGTAACTTACAAATACATACATCGGCCGCTTTTGCAAGATGCCATAGTAGTTAATGCACGCTACTATAGACGTGCATTTGTCTATTTGTATATGCATATGAATAGCATACATCGTGTAATAAGTGGGTCGCATAGTGCGACTCGTTATTGAAGACAGAAAATTGGCGTCGAAGACCCTTGCTTTAATTATTATGCTACCAGAAGGCCATTCACCCAAAACTTGTGTGTTCCAAAGAAATGTGGAAACTTAACGTACTAATAACGGCAGCTAGATATTGGCGTGCAACGTAAACGTGCATTCACCAGTCGATAGAGGCTGGTCGAGAATGTCTGCTTGCAAGGCCTCAGATCACGGTGACAGCAGGAATCCGCTCAATTTACTAATTAACTACATGGTACGTTCACCCATTCAAGTTTATAGCCACGCGTTGATTATATTTACGGAAATTATATGCATATAACAAGCTAAGCCAACACTTAATATACACATACGTGTGAGTGTGTGTGATATTAAAAGTAACAAGCAGCACTGGTAATTGTCGATTTGATTCCTGGTAGTCACCGACAGGAGTGTAATTAGGTTTTCGCCGCCGCAGGTCTGTTTTTCAGTGAATTTCCCTTCAGTGTCGATTTAATAGCTCAATATGAGCAACTTCAAGATGACGTCAATGATTAGAGGCTAAGCGCGCAGGAACTTTCTTTCTTAGCCGTAAAGCAATAATAAAGGAGCTGCGGTGCAGGAAGAAGATCTACTATAGGGAACAAGTTATGATAATGTAGCCATATAGCGTTCGCAACGTATAGACGTCAAAGGGTACCATACGTGACGAAATCACTGATTTGGTAATACAACGACATGCAATGAGTCATCACGTAACTACCAGACGTCAACTTTCAATGTGACTAACAGGTATCATATGTGACTTCCTTTTTTCATTTAGTGAATCGTTCACTAAAAAAAAAAAAATAATAAAAACACTTCAAATACGCAAGATGCAGTGTAACTATTAGCAAAAATTAAGGAAAAGCGGGTTTATCTACTAGAATAGAATGGACCTGACTGACAGTAATCGTTTGTCGATTGTCTATCGTTACCATCAACGGCAGCTTTTCAATCAATTTCAGTGTTTATAAGGCTATCTGTAGCTTTTTTAAAGAGATAACGTCACTTAATGCCACTGATGACCATTGGATCACAGTAAAATTCTAAAATAAACTATAAATGTAAAAACAACAAAGGTATTGCTTACTCTGTGTGTGCACAGTCTCTACATCTAGCAGTCTATCTTGTGTGAGCGTGCGGATCGACGGCGCGCTTGGTGCATATCGTCATACTGACAGATAGATAACGTACACATGGGAAGAGTATGAAGGAAAACTGGTTACAAGCATGGCTAGTGTGTATCTGCGTGACTACATCGGAGAGTTACACTAGCATTGTACTAGATCGGTCGCGGCGATGCTTGCGACGGAGTACAATGACCTGGAACGAGGATACCCTGACTCGTTTCCGAAGACATGAGCTGGAGACTGCCGCTGCTGCCATTCTTCGCGCAATTGCCACTGGCCAGCAAAAGAAAGGTGAAGGCGCCCTGTCGAGTTTCGTGCGTAACGGCGAACCGGTGAAGGATGAGTCAGCCATACTACAGTCCAAGAAGAAGAGCGAAAAACGGAGTTTGAGTTCCATCCATAACAATTATTGCCGAACGAACTGACTGCGACGGCGGTGGAAGAAGGAGAAGACTAGAAACCGAAAGGACGAAATCCCATAGACAGATATACATCCAATCTTGCTGACTTGATTTGTTGATTTGAAGGCGTCGTTGACTGCTTCAGCCTAGCTGACTTCAGCTAGGCCGGCTGTCCACACACACGGGCGCGCGCGCACATTTGAACTGAGGCGAAATCTTAGGCTGGCCAAACGAGGTAGTTTGTGTTTATATCTTGAAAAAATAGCGTTTGGTATTTAAGGTCGCTCTTGCTACTGCCACTACTGCCGCCGTGGATGCACCAGCAGTTGCAAAAATCAAATAATTCCATTGAAAACGCGCGTGCTACTCCTGCTGTCGCACCACGACTGCAACGGGACGGGACCAGCGGAGTTGTACAATGGGAGTAATTTGTGTATCAGCACCGGCCGATACGGGAAGCGGGGAATAAGACAGAGAACAGAAACGAGCTTTTGCAGATATCACTCATTGATATCGAAGCGATCCGAAGTGAGCCAGCTAGATTGTTCCTCCCGGCCACTAAGAAGGGTATAAGTTAACGGAACATTGTAGAAATGCAAGAAGCCTCAACACTGATGACCTAGTCGATGTTTGTGTGTCTGAATAGATACGATCAGCTCAACAGAGTGTCGTTCTAGCGCACGTAACGACGAGTCTCGTTTGTCCTTACCATGTGCAGGCATCGTTGCCAGCAGCATATCCTGCTATAAAGCTAGTCTTCAACCCACCAGCGATGCTTGAAAGCCTCCTAGGTATACACGCACGCGCACGTACAAAAGCTAGCTCGTTCGCTCGCTGCCACTGGTGCTGCTTTGATGTGATGGCTTTTTTTTCTTTACCTTCTTCACTGGCTGAATGACTATCGGCCCGATTCGATGATGAGTATCCACTCGCGCAACGCCTGCAAGGCGTAGTCATTACAACCACAACCAGTAGCGCCGCCGCCGCCTTCTAAGCGTCCTAGGCCACGATATACATAACGCCAGTTTGCACGGCAGGGTTGCGCGTATGGATGACATCACCCACAGGCAACGGGAGGACAGCAGCGCTGATCAATCAACGTCTAAAAGGTAAAAATTTGCAAGCTCCTCTCCTCCCGCTTTCTCTACTTCGTTTTCTTTCCCTCCCCCATCTTTCGCTCTCTTCTCTACACCTTTACCCATCCGGGCCGCATAGCACTATTCACTGCTATGGCGTGTGGTGAAAAGGCATAAACAGATCCTAGCCGTGTTCATATAAACCTTTTCTTGCAAGCCTGGCCTTACTGCAGTTACTCTGTGAGCACTTCCTGCGTTCGAAGTGCCGTGGACTGAGGACAGCCGGTCCCGAGCAGGACTGGTTTCTGCCAGCTTGACAAATCCGTCTCTGTTCTATCTAATATTGCTTTCATAAGAAGTTGCTCAGTCGTACCGCTCGACATACATCGATAAACAGCGTAGGGTGTGGACCGTATGGTATACACACATATAGTCTGAAACGGGTATGATGATCTAGCTTCGTGGCTATTGGGATATTTTTTCTACCAAACAATTGTAGTGTAAACGTTTCTTTTGTATGCGTACGATAATTTTCATTGAGCAATAACATACGTTGTATTTTTTTTTAATAGGCAACTGGAAGTTCATCATAGAACTTTTTACCACATCATCATCGAATATTACACGTCACTTAGCAGAGGAACATTTCATTACGCAGTTCCTTGTTTGAGAATGGCATGAATAGTGTTCTGGTAGGGGTATTTATATATATATAAAATGGTGTGACTGTCATTGTTGAACAGATATTGAATTCTGTTGAAATTACGGCAGGCTTCTGTCTTAACAGTGGCATTGTGAACAAGCTCATGGACAGCTGTTAATAATTAGTGTATTTAATCTTGTTGTTATCCGGTACTTTAGCTAGTTATGCTTTTCCTCTGTCGTCTAACGTGTAGGTTTGATTCGTGGCCTCTCCTCGTTGTCCTGAATTAAACTTCTTGAGTTTGCTTGCCTTAATAATGACTCGATAGGATTGAGTGTGAAGCAATCTTCAATTTAGAGCGATGTTACGAAGAAGCCAGTGAGCCACTTCTTCTTGGTAACAAAATAGCTACTTCTTATCAGGAAAAAAGCTATCTATCTGGCAGAGATGAATGTCACTCTAGTTTTGCTTGCCTTATCGAGCGAAGGTCCACCTAGAGATGCACTGCTTGAATTGAAGAAGGCGGTGATACACAAAGGCCTCGATGGCCACTGTTTTGTTTTTTAGGGCAAGCTTCTTTTCAGTCTGCAGGCTTTCCACTATTTAAGTTCAACCGGCCTATTAGGTCACACATCTTGGCAGAGACATGGCGCGCTACCATGTATGGTGATACACGCACGAGTCAGCTTGTGCTTTGTTGTAGGATGGTTAGTTGATTTGGCTGCATCCTTGTTGTTCCATGTCAGCTCTAATTAGTTGGCGAGGCCCCGAGGCAAGCGACGTGCGTCACTACTACTGACATAAAGGTAACTATGTAGTAAATTAGCCTCGTGAGAAACAAACTACTCTCGTAGTGTTGAGTATATTAGCTCGGCGTCACCGGTTCCGTTGGCCAGCCCGTCGCTCGGTCCAACTTCTTCCTACGGAAGGTGGCCATTTTGCGTCGCCGATCCTTTTCTCAATGAAGGCACAATGTCACAGTGTGTTACTTCGTCGCCGCCGCCATCATCGAGCCCATTGCGATCTATTCCCGCTATTCAATCCGTCGACCGGTCGGTCGGTCGTTCGTTCATCTCACTGGATTCTGCCCAATCATTCCTCGCCTTTTCAATAGCACTCGGTTAGATGCTCAGCAGTGTGCAGTTCAATGACGTGAATGAGTAAACTGAGCTGATGAGCTAGAGAATTTTCCTTTCTTCTAGTTCTTCTCCTGAATTCCCCTTTCGATTCTCTACTGCATCTCGACTGGCAGCAACGGTAGCGATAGCAGCTGCAAAGAGGATCTCTGTGACAGCAAAGGAATGCCAGTGTAGAACACTTTCCTGCATCGCGTCTTGTTCTTTGTGCAGCGGCAGAGACGGGGGGGGGGGGGGGCAAATAAGTGAGAGTAGAGGACCACTTGGCGGCCAGCAGCCCTGTTTTCCTTTGTTCTTTGTTTACTAACAACAAACACGCAACTACTCAATGACTAGATGAATCGAACGAACATCAAGAACAAAAGCGTCTAACCCGCCACGTCCTCACGTAGCTCTCCCTTTTCTCTTCCATTCATGTCTGGCGCTTCGACCAAGCCCAGCCGTCCGGTTGTCTGCCTCTAGGCTTTGCCTCGAACCGACTCTTCCTCTCGCTTGCTTGCTTCCTCTTGGAGTAAACGAGTCGCCCTGGGGTGAGGCCACGAGCCGCGTCCGTTGCAAAACTGAATGCAGTCAACCCCTGTACGAGACGACAACAACCACAATAAGGCAGCAGCGCTGAGAGCGACAATATCAAAAAGAACATCAACACCAGAACAGAGACAGACGGCTACGACAAAGCTATGGCCAGCGATAAATCTAACTTTTATATGAATGTGGAGCCAAGCTTGTCACGGTTGTTATGGCTGGATTCCGCAAATAGGAAAAACAAGTTGTAACCACTACTGAAATCGTTGCAGCTACAGTTTAAAATCAGCTGTATAACGCCAACAATTTGTGGGGCTCTCTTTGGACGACGGTTCGATAACGGTCAATTGGGAGGTACAAATCAGTGCTTAAAAAACATCCGATCTTTTCCAGACGAATATTTTGCAGTACGATTTAAATATTAGACGTCACTGAAAGAAAAATTGAGACTTTATTCTGTTTAGTGTTCAACAAAAGTTGAAATGAATTAGCAGAGAACAATTATTATCGTACCCGGGGGGGGGGGGGGGCAGTGACCGGTGAACATGCCGGCCGGAAGGCAAGGACATGGCGTATAGCAAAAGACCATATGTGGGTGTAAGTAGGCATTCAGAAGAATTCACTGCGCTGTGCTTCAGCCCCGCTTTTAGAACTGATAGACGAAACTAGCAGTTAGCGAAACTCGCTCTGGAAATGAAGGTGAAAGATAGTAAAAGAACGGAGCGATTGCCGCAAAAGCAGCAGCAGTAAGGCAGCAGCTGAGGGAGGTTACAGCTGCACCACACCCATTGAAGAATCCTTTCCATGTTACTTCGTCTATTTTGCTGTTCCTGCCTCTTCTGTTGAAGTCTAAACAATTCCGTGCTTCTCGTGCTGCTCTTGACTTGAATCCTTTCGCTCGAGCCTCTGTCCCTGAAGCTCTTGCATCTTCCTTTTTCGTGCTCCGCCCCCTCCCCCTTGAGATGTTTGCCGCCTGATACTTAAGCTTATGACGTTGCCGCTGCACGAAAAGGCGTGCAGCTGTTCACCTACGTACGTACTCCGTTCGGATCCAGGCAAAGAGGTAAAAGGGATAGCTGCCTGTAGAGTGTATAGCTCCAGCGCATAACGGTGTCTGTGTCTGTTTCGGTCTCTGACTGAGATGGAGCCAGTTGAGGTGACAGAGGGAGGGGGGGGGTCGCTCCACCCCGGATTGCCACGTCTGCTGCTCCTGCGGCTGCCACAGAATGTGCTAAAGATGATACGGCTGTTAGAGGTTTCTACGAAGTTTTGATAAATAAAGGAAACAAAGAAGTAGGCGGGCGCGAGGAGCGGGTATTCCTCTCGTTGTTTCATCGGCGTCATCAACATCATCATCATGCAACGAAGCGCCGGCGAAACACGGCACTTCGTTGAGCGAAAAATGAGCGGAGTGCAAGACTGACTGGAAGGGGGTTAGAGGGCTCCTAGAAAGAATGAAACAAGGAGGTGTAGGATAAAGGATGGAGATTAGTTAGTTAGCCAAGGGGCGGAGAAAGTGAGTGTGAAACCGTGTAGATAGACAACGAACCAAGCCAGTTTGAGCAGTGAACGACGAAGTAGCCCCAAAAGTAAGAGAACTAGTTCAAAGTAACAACCAATAGGAAGTTAAGCACCCACACTCTCTGCTTCAAATCCTTGTTTCTCTCGGTCTCATTCTTTATTGCAGACGGCATCTTGCTTTTGTCTAAGATGTCGAAAGCTCTCTTGCCTTCGACGGCTAGCAACAGTGAATAAGTATAGTGGGGTGTGCAACCATGACCAAAGAACCGCAATCAGCTTGGCAGAGCTGGCGCAAGTTTGTACAAGTTCGGCAAACAAAAATACGTGATAAGGAGACACATCAAAAATTGGCATCACCTGCAGGAAGCGAGACTTTACTGAAATGAGTATTTGTTATCCTATTACGTATTACATAATGCTTTTACTGCTTATTTTACAAATGATATGTGGAAGCTTGGACAAAAATATGCTCCTAACACCTTTACTTTGTTTAGCTTATAACTGTTCATCACGAGCGCTAAAGTTAATCGAAATTGAATAATAGTAGTAACTATAGTAATCACATTATTAGGCGAAGCAACCGTCGACTATGGGTGAAGTCGGCTCGTTCGGATCGCTATTGACAATGGAAGCCAGCGAAATGGTGATGGAAGACGACAGTCTCTTCTCTCGGCCCGCGGCTGCCAATATCAGCCGAGGATATGGGACAAGAAAAATAGGAAGGACTGGAAAACTGCGGTCTGTTAGTATATATGCAGGAACGAGTGAGAATGTGTGTGAGTGCGAGTGTGCGCGCTTGGTTCAGTCCGAATGGGGTCGAAGAACCGAAACGAGAACAAAAGAGAGGGTGACATCAACCTTTTGTCTCAACTTCGATATTCATCGAAAGCCTAAGCTCTTATCCCTTATTCACGCTAGCAGTTTCCATAACCAACCACAACCCATCATTCGTCCCCCTAGAAGTCGTCGTCTTCGCTCCTCTGAAATTCGTGGTCGGACACCTCTGGATAACAGACGGGCGGCGGTCCGATTTCCCCCCGACACTTGCCCCAGCCACTCGCTGCTGACCGTTCTATCAGCGGCACAGTGACTTCTACTTTTGGCAGCCGTTATCCTTACTGCGGTTGGTTGCCTTATCCTGAGTTTCTCTCATTTTAGACCACTGCCGGACTGCGTGGTATCGGCACGGGACTTGACTGGCGGGCACTGGTCTGGCTAACCCTCCCCAAGAAGCCACAGAACGAGTGAGTACCACGTGCCGACGCCATAACTCTTCCTAACACGACCTGCGAAATGGAGTCCGTGATGCTCTGAAGCAGGCAAGAAGCACAGCAGAGCATAGTCGCTATTGATCTCCGTGATAGGTGACGGTCTTCATATACTCCCCTGCCCCTCCTAGTTTCGACTCCCCACTGCTGCCTACTTATCCCAATATAGTATCTTGGGAACGGTGGCATTAGATGCAATTGCTGTAAATCAGATTAGAGGCTGACGCGGTGACACCACGACGACAGAGATGTGAGTTCAGTCGCCCACTGGCGACTGGCGTAGCCCCGGTTGAACCCCCAGCCCCAGTTTGGCTGGTTCAGAACTGTAAGCGCATCCTCAGTTCTTCTCCTGTACTTCTTGTTCCTTTATCCGTGGTTCATAATCTTTACGGAATGACGGGTAGAGATCGCTCTGGGCTTCGAAATGTCAATAAGTCTAAGGGAAGGAACGCAGCTGTTTCAAAACATGTTCAAGCTTACCAGCGGCGAAAAGAGGAAGCATGCAGAAGACTGCGCAGGTGGACTCTGTAAAAATTAATTTGGGATGACAATATTTCAACGATCTGCTTAGCCGGTATCCTAAATGGTGTGATAAGCTAGTGTTGTATGCTGTGAAGAAGCTGGGCATCAAGCATCTTGAAGTTTCTTTTTCAATGTCCAGCTGCAAATCAACGCATGCTTGCGCGGCTACAGTATGCGCGCGATATGCGAGCTATTTTACATCCGTATGTGTTATTAGCAACCCGTAATGTTGATCCTCTAGTTATCACTGTTATTTTCATTTCTGCTGTCATTGTTATGGTTGCCGTCGTCGTTTATAATCTAGTACCAACACATACATACTTCTTTTAGCCCTGACAGGCATACAGAATAGAATGATATAGAGGTGTAGCAACGGCGGTCTGACCACAACGGAGGTACCGGCATCATTATTAGGTAGGTCGCAGCGTGGTGTTTATTGCACCGTAGTTTTCCTTTATGCTTCCTGCTTGGCAAGTCTACCAACATATTCTAAGGCTGGCAGTATAATCATAACACACTTTCATTTCTATACTGTCTGTAGATGCCTCGAGTAGAATCACGCAAAGGATAGGCACCGGGGTGTGGTTCACGTATTACTTATCTGAGGCATGTTCAATCCACTGGCAAAATACAGAACGTTAAAAAATCCTTGTACCTTGTCTAGTGTACCGGTATTTCTTTTTCCGCAGAACTACCTCACAATAATGCTGATATATATATATATATCTCAAAAAATAGGCATTTTGTGTATATTTTGTACCATACATATTTTCAACACCAGCTATACTATACAAATGAAGAGAAACTTGTCCTTTTTTCCAATCTAGATGTAAGTTAATCTTATCTCATCAGTATTAGCCCTTAATATATTTAACTTCTTGTTTTTAAAGATTCAGAGGAGGGCACAGAATGACTTGATCTCTGATGATTTAACTGCTTCTGTAGATTCTCGTGTCGTAAAATAAACGACGCTCTGTCATGTCAAACATGTTATTGGAAATATCCGAATTCGTAAGTTGTCCAATCATGGCGTCATACAAGACAAACGAGCCTGACCTTTGTTCGAGCAAGTGACCAACAGTGTCTATTGAGGACTATTTAATTTTCATTTAGGGTTCATTTCAGTAATCACGGTCATGTCTTGGGTAGTGGAATGAACAGGGCTTGTTGAAGCAACAGTTGGTGACTACCCCAGCTCAACAGAGGCGTGGAATGATTGGGAGTGTCCTGAGTGAGAAACAGTCAGTACTGCAATTGAGTTCGCCCTCGCTTGCCGAACAGAACCGCCTGTCGCTCGCAGCGGAGTGAAAAATGGGCCTGAAATCTAGCAGTCACCGCATACATTTCCGATTGGAACCCCACGCTCATGTCTGGTAGCTAACTTTAACAGCATTATTTTTCTCTTACGCAATTCCTCCTTATTCCTAGCGGCGGAAAAGAGAGATGGGAACACGTTAAAAAAGCATGATCGAATAGCTTTTCATTAACACAACCCGCTATTGATCTACTATAGTCTAACTAACAGCTGATGTCGCTTCTTAAGTGCGCGATCAAAGAATTTTCTTAGCCAATATTTTTCGCCCAATTGAGTTTTTTTTCCGATTATTTTTGCCCTTAGAGTACCCTTGCGCTAGGCGTTCAGTTTGAATCGACAGGTCAACTGCCCCGCGTACAATTGCAAATACTCCACGACCTGTCAAATGTTTCGTGCACCGTCGGTTTATGAAACCTCAGCGACCTGCCTTTTACACACTAAAAGTTTCTTCTAATGATATCCACCGGTGTCCGTTGGATATCATTATTAGCGGGCCGTGGCCTCTTTCCCTCTTCCCGTACTACTGCGCCACCGGTGCTTGGTACTGCTTGTGTTATTAGCAATAGTTTGGGTACTAGCTTCCGTTGGCCATTGTGATTCTGTTTGAACGGCTTCGAACATATGATACCGATATTATCGCCTACAGCACAATTCGCCACCCACCGATCCACTCCCCTCACTTCCTCTCTTTCTCCTACTATGCTGTGGTCAACTAACTGACCCCCGAGACAACGAGGCCAGCCATTACCCGGACACCGGCTACGCGAGACAATGTAGGGGGCTTAGCAAATCATCTCGTTTACTCAGGCCTGTGTGGCTTACCAATCGGCTGTTGTTGTTGTGGCTGATGGTGGTGGTAACTGTTGTCGCTGTCATTACTATATGGACTAGTTCGCCGATAGCGAACTACCTCAACATTCGCAGTAGAGCTAAATGTGGGGCTGGGAAGAAGGGCCCTCTGGGTAACCGGCGAGCTTGGTTACTTACTTGAAGATGCTGCAGCTGCTGCTACTCCCGCCACTATTGTGGACTAATATCAGCCCCACAACTAGTAACTACGAGCTAGGCTAATATCGTCGTTCTCCATTTATCATTCTGTTACTAGTACAGACCACACGGGTGTAAGCCGCTGTTGGCGAGTGCGTTTACCGGTCGACAAAGCAGAATCAGCAGGGCATGGTTAGTCGCGGCTGCCTATCGTTTACGAACGTAGACAATTAAATTATTCTTCCATTGGCCTGGGCAAAACTGATTAATAAAGCCTTTGTAAAAAGAACATTATGCCTATCTTAGTAAATCTTCAAAAAGAAAACTCTACTTAGAATTATGGCTTCGATTGGAAAAAAATTCACTAGATGATTTGATAACGATCGATTTTTCTGTGCCAGACTCGGAGTCTAACGTTAAGTAGGACCTCTTCAAAATTAGCAATCGAAATATCCATAACCACAATAGCAATTCCAAAAACAATGCGGCCGAGATCAGAACATTTTCTGCGTATATCACATGAATACGGGTCAGGCCTCAGTGTGTATATAGGCTTTTTTTGCTCGAAATAAGCAAGAAACTTGCTTAAGCTCTCAGTACTCCCTATCGGGGAGGCCCGTATAAATTCAGTTTCGTCTAACCCATTGCCGGCAACGGCAGTAGCAAAGCTAACCAAAAATGGGAAGCTTAAAGTTCACGTCGTCCCCAGCTGAGATCTGTGTGAAACTTTTCCCTGTCTTCGTCTGCTTTCTTGACTTATTCATTGCTGCTCCACTACTCGATCAGGGGAAAAAGCAAAGGGGAAACGAAGTACTGAAGAGTCCTCAGCGACTCTGAGCAAAGTGACCTTTGAAGTTTCGAGTGGCAAGTTTTTCCTCCCTTCAGCTCACTTGCGAAATACTAAGGGCCACTAAGTGGAACCAAAGGAAGCCTACGTAGGTGGTGGTATCAGCGGGCGGTTCGTGCCACTGCCAGCCCTATGGCCATTATTACCACGGAGTGATGCATACAGCTATTCAGCAAGTCAAAGGCCTCAATAGGATCTGTAGGTGTAGCAGTAGAAAAGTAAAATAAGACCGAAAGTTTCTCGAGTGAATCTGGTTTTTGACGAAGCGACCAGAAGTACCCAGGTGAATAAACTGTGTGTGGCTCGTATTGGTCAAATAACGTACGATCGGGACCAGTGTCAAGTATAACATGACGTTAAGGATAAATCTATAAACAGCAGGTTGAACGTCATAGATTTCGCCGGATCTTTTTGATTATTCGAACGCACGAGCCCATGGCTATTGCTCAGACATACTCGTATACCGCCCTATATTCAACGACAGCATGAAACATAATCGCTTATAGTAAGCAATAACTCTAATAGTAATAAAAAAAAACTTTAATAAAAATACTGATCGCGTGTATGACAGGACGCACTCGTAACAATGGTTGACATAGGGATTTTCGTCCGGCAGACGCGCGTAGCATCGAGAAGGCAAGGATGTTGCCTGGCGCTGAGCTTGTGTTTAAAGCATCGGTCGTCCATCGCTGGGACAGCGGCGCTACGACACAGCTTTGATAGAAGTGGACTTGTACGTGTAATGCGAACGTTTATAACAAACGCGGGGAGGTTAACCAGATGGAACCATCAGTAAAATGGCGAGAGAGGCCATCACCGTCAGTAACGAGATGGGCAAAAGATTTGCAAGACACATATTATACATGAAAAATTCAGTTTGCATTCGCAACGATTTTCATCGTTATCTAGCGTCATGATTAGTAACACCAACGTAAGGGATGAAGAGATTAAACGTTTGGCTTCGGCAATGCAATAGAACGTCGTCTGCTAGTTATAGGCCTTGCTAACGATGTCCTATTCGAGAACGATCCAGAACAGAGGAAACAAAGCATGTTTGAGGGATAGGGACGCCGAACGGTCTCCAAAGCACCGCAATCGCCGCCATTACCATCGACACTGACGCCCAAGTGCAGGCCATCGGGTAAACGTCGGTGAAGACCAGACCAAGATATCGCAGCAAGAGCGCGCCTATCGTTGAAGCGATCGGGAACCAGTGCTCCTGTTCGGCTTGGCAACTCAGTCAAAGCGGCGGACGGCGGAGGACAGTCCGAGACAGCGAGACTTCCTTCCCCTCGCTCTTCTATTGCCAAACATTCCGTTGCCCTGCCAAATGAACGTCGCACTAAGAAGATATATTAATTAAATATTAAAAAAACTATGCACACATGCAGCGCTGGCACGCTCAGACGCAAACATGCCGCTACGGCCTCCTTCAATCTTTTTGCGCAGACACACACGCATACATGTGGACTTATTTTGCTTCCTCTCGCTGTGGCCTGCAGCTGGCCGTTCTATTTCGTCTCTGGTCCGTTTTCTCACTGTTTTTCTTCCCCTCGCCGCCTCTGAATTTGTTTCGTTACCCTGGTCCGTCGTCTAGACACACGGACAGTGTGCGGGTTGCACGCGGGCCAGCAGCTATACGCATATACAGTAATACAACTACTACGCTCACATCCGCGAAACAAAATCTCGTCAAAACCATCCATCGTTTGAAAGATTAATGAATGGCTATGTACGGGTGAGTATGAATGTGTGTCCGTATTTAAACCTTATGTTCTCGGCGGTCGGTTTGAGTGTCCGGTCCTTTTTAGAAAAGCGGAGCGGCGACCGTAACGAACGAACTAAACAGAATGCAGCTCCTCAAACCACTCACGTCCCTAACCCCCGGACTCTAGAGAATCCTCCCCTGTTCCGCTACCTTTTCTTCATCATATGCCATCGTCATCTTATATCAGCAGCAGCGGCGTCAATTTGTTTGCTTGTGCGTTCGTACGGTTGCGTGGCACATAGCAAACTAGCTGTGACCGACGCTTGCCAGCCGCCTCTGTTAACCGTCTATTCCGCCAAGTGCGCGTTTGTCACCGCGACAGCGACGTTCCTATGGTACGGCACGCCACTCGCCCCCTCTCCCCAGTCGCTGCATCACACCAGAGGGGCACTTGCTGCTTGGTTTGCCAGCTGCCCTTCAATTGGCTAGTGAGTCCCGCCCGCGTCCTCATCTTCTGCCCACCGAGTCCGATGCAGCTATCCTTAGTCGTTCTAGCTTGAACTCCTTCGACAGCAGCCCATGCAAAACCCTCAAACACGTTTCTTAATTTCTTTTCAAAAAGGCCCTCCGAAAACCAATTCATTAGCTAGGAGGGGCTGAAGACAGCTTGACAGGCGTGGATGCTATCCGTTCTGTTGCTAGAGCTGCCGTTCGCAAAAGTGGACGCACGGCATTACTACACGCGTGAAGGTGAAATAGAAGTACAGCGAGAACGAAAAGCAAGGAAAAGCTAACTACGATTCGATGCAATGCAGGCCAAGAAAGGCAACGACGCGAACGAGCATTGGATGTTCAGGATAGAAGATGGAGAATAAAGTCTAGAAGTAAAAGGAAAAGAGATTCAGAACAAGCCTTCGCGCCACTGTATACCATTTGTCCGTACAGACATAAGTAGGTCCAGTTGAATTTGACATACTTGATAGAAAAATGATGACTGTAGACCCAATGGACGGATGTTGACACACATGAATATTTACGAGTCCGTCTGCGCCGCTCAGATGATAGCTGTGAAGCGATATGTATTGTCCATTGTCAGTCCGAACCGCAGAACGTCTGTCATTTCAGGATCTCACTGCATAGAATTTGACTGTGTTCTGTAAGGATTCTCAATACTTTTACAGGATTTTATTCGTCGTAGATGAAATTGGCCAGCACTAACAACGCGCACGTAATTGAGTTATATGTACATAATGCACTACTTTTATACAAAATTTCTAGACGATTTGAGCAACTATTCGTTAATCGGTGCGACGTTCATTGCGTGTAGAAAATATTTCGAGAAAACCAAGATATATAAACGCTCCATACCTAGACGCTTCCTCATTCTATGTTCAAGTACACATGATAGGAAAAATGTTTATAAAAGAACAAAGAAACATTTATAAACCTTTTTTCTTCTGTCCGTCCTCAATGTGTACCGGATCTCCGAATTGAAATTTCTGTGGTAAATTTCCCGTGAAGGACTGCTACGTAAATGAGTTACGTATGGCCAGTGTTTGTTCAAAAACATTGGACTATACTTGTGTTTCATCAAACGGAAACGTCTAGGCACATGCTTGCCTAAGGGCGCTCGAACCGCCATGAAAATAAACCAATAGGTCAACCCGGTACTGCAAGACTAGATATCTTCCCCATAAGTAAGTAATCAGTATAAACGTCGCGATCAAGTTCGCTACGCCTCTCGTTAAAAATGCAACCTGCCTGTATCTGCCAACATCTGGGGTGCATACGCTGTATAAATACTTTGTTGCCGACAGCGATAGCTACCTGCAGCCATTGCAATATCCGTCCGTCGCTGGCACAACGTTCTTCTTCTCTCTCCGTAGCTTTCTGCGACGTGCACCACAGGCTGTGTCATTAATGCGACCAACCTCTTGAGAAGCGTCATTGATGCAGTATTCTCCTCTTATCATAGATAGTTAGCATATGAACGAAAGGCACGACGCTGCTATGCCTAGAAGCAAGTATAGTTTGGCTGTTATTGCACAAAAAGCAACAGGCAAACTCAGCGATTCGTTTCCAAGCAATATGGTAACTACCACAGCGACGCTGGCGGCGACGGCAACAATGGCAATGATGACGACGACGACGACGATGAGAGCGTTTCGCAGCAAAAGCAACAACTGCAAAAGAAGCAGTTGTCCGTCTGTGTCCGTGTGTCTGTATCTAAACACACGAACCCGCGGGCGAAAACGCCTGACACAAGGCGCAATGCATCTATATGCAAATGTTAGTATGCCTTGGGTTAGCAATGGCCGCTCTGTGCGCCACACCTTGCCGTCGCACCTCTTGCTACTTGTCGTTGTCTCCGTTCCCCACTACCCCCTTCCCTCAGTCTCCCCTGTCCCTTGCCTTCCATCTGTCGCTGGTCCTAAACAAACCTAACCATCACCACATGATGTTCACCCCAACACACTTCCGACGACCTCGTTGCAACTAGAAGAACTCCCGGAATAATATTTATTAAATGTTTATTATTACTGTCATTATAATAATCGTAACCACAGTAATACGAAGTCGTCTAACAGCGTCACCGTTTGATCATCGTGGGCTGGGCATGACCAAGTGGGTTAGGGGTTCCCTAGTCGCCATTGTCGACTCGAGAGAAGCCTTTCTTGGATGCCTGCGAACATAGGGGCTTTGCGTCCGCCGTCTCCTTGTCGCCCTCGACTAAGAATAACGTCGGTCGACCGTATTGTTATCTTTTTAGCTCGATATCTGAGCCTCGGGCTATGCTCTAATTGCAACATAGCAGACGAATAGAAATAAGCGTCGAATATTGGAAGCAAATTTGGGCGGGAGGAAAGAAAGAGTTGCTTTGTGTGAAGCATTTAGGTTGTAAAACGAAATCTGTGGCCATGAGCTATAGCAATGCGTTTGTTATTTCCTCTGAAATCGCCCTATTTATTGGCTGTCTTCTTCTTTCCGAAAAAGAGCAACAAATGATTTTGCAGGGTTAAGTTTTTCGTAACTGATAAGTTTAAGTAACTGATAAAATGGAAAAGAAACGCTACGTCCTGATTTGTCGCCTGATATTGCCACTTTTATACAAAATTTCTAGACAATTTGAACAACTGTTCGTTAATCTTTGTGAGGTTCATTGCATGTGGAAAATATTTTGATAAAACCCAGATATATAAACGCTTCATACTTAGATGTTTCCTGTTACTTAGATGTTCAATCTTTGTAACAACAACAATCAACAAAATTTCTTCATAGTGAATGAAAAAGACAACCATTAAAAAAACATAATGATAATACCTATTGTATACATGTTTTGCACCATTTCAGTGGTGTATATTTAGTTACATATAAAGTGATCTCGTCTCAAAGAAAAAGGTCAAAACATTTCCTACCTGTTCTCCCATTGAATCGCTGTTTATAAAGGCCCGTGTTAAACAAAATGTTTTACACTCTTATACCTGCAGTGATTTAATCGATACATCTTTCTCGTGCGCAATCAATTCGCTGCTTTAAAGAATAATTTACAACCCCAACATGGGTTACCTATTGGACAATAATATGTCGTACGTGTAATGTTTGCCTACGGTATTACGTGCATTGAGTTAGGCCTGAAAATTGTGAATATGGATTCATACAGGTTAGTCCTATGTATTTTATACCTAAAAACGTAGCTCTCAATTAAGTAGAATGATGAAATAACAGTCTACATTATTAAGTCACGTGTTCAAGCACAACTAGTGCTTGTGAAGTAGTTTGAAGTTCTATAATATTTCAAGTGGAGGTTTTTATGTAGACATGTACATGCATACATAGGAATTGAATTAACGCCTCAACAACCGCTTTAATATACCCATTTTATTACTCCATGAAGTAAATGCTGTTCATGAGGACATTTCCACTAGCGACAAGCCTAAATAGCAGTAATTTTGTTCTTGTAAAATCGATGAAGTGGCTTGTGAAAAAAGCTTTTAGGTAGAATTAATTAAAGCTTCTTTGTAGCACCGTTACATTTTACCATTGATTCGTATGCGTTTGTTGGGACTCGCGTTTCCATTTTTGAAAATTAGCCGACAGTGAGCATGCGCACCGTTTTTCTTACCTATATAAATGTTTATTTTTATATAATCCGCATCCGGGGATTCTATTCTAAACCAGAAAATTCTCTACGCGCCGCCCTAGCTACTACAAGACTTACTGTGGTTGTTATGACGCCGGCATGATGGGCGCGTACTCTGCATCCGTCGGCGACTCTTGCAACATGAAATATTTCGATTAGGTGTCGAATGGCTCTTTCAAGTGTATAGCAAACTCCTGCAAAGGTTTCTTACATAGGGTCCTAGTTTTCCCATATCTCGAGCACCAGCAAGTGGAGGAGATAGTAATAACGCAAAGCAAAATATGTCTGCAGATTGCTTTGTTCTATCCTACCGCGATACAGTAGCACAATGGATGATATACATCATGTGACTATCGTGCCGGTACATACATAGAGTAGCGTGCTCAATAGCCTTGTCCCCATGCCGAAGAATGCAGAATGTATTCGACCACGTTTAAGCTGCACTACGTCGCGCGGCTCGAAACCTTGCAAGATCTATATCGTTACTCGCAATGCCACGTATAGCATAGTACGTTGCTTTCGAAGAGGTATAGTGCGTGTTTTCTGTTGAAATCACTTTGTTTTTGAGGGGAAATCGTCTTCCGAGCTGCTAGATTGCCTTTTCGCTACGTTTCTCGCCTAGCAGAAAGTTGTTGACATGGGTCTGCAAAACTAGGAGCCGAGAGCACAACAGGCTTGAAAAATCCCCAACCAGCAGAAGCAACTGGCGATGACGTCCGACTACATACAGCTTTAGACAGGGATATACTGAGAAGGTTTGTTAACGTTTCCACCATCTAGCTATTGTAGGACTCGCATGCTGCTTCTTTGTAGCTGTTAGCACCACTTGTGAAGGAAATAAGCCTTTGATCTTTTAGATTTCATCTGCTCGTCCTCTTGACAAAGGGACTCGTGTAAAAAAAACTTCATCCAATTTACCCGCTGCACCACCGTTCGTGTACGGCAGGTTAAGGAATAATTCTAAAGATTGCACTGGTTTTGAACAATAAGACAAAGGTGGTTTGGTCTCAGGAACTTCTCCCACAGCACGTAGATCGCAGAACGAACCATACGTGCTTTCAAAAGTAGGTGCTATGGGCGACCGTTTGCTTTTGGGTGTGCAAGAACGCTAGCCATGGCGGCAGCCTTATAGTCCGCATCTCAAGTAATTAGAATATTAGTGAATTTCTTCCGAGTGTTTGTGTACACTAGTTCAATGTTCTTCATAATGTCGAGGAGCAGGCAATAAGCCAGAAGGATCTATGATGATTTTTTCAGAGCGAGCAAGCAGACGCTTAAAACTGGCTGGATTAGCTGTGGTAGAAACTTTCATTGAAAAATATGAAGAGGTCAGCGAACAACAATTGCCTCGGAAGAATCCGGTAATATCATAATGTTATCACCAGAACTTGCCAACTGGGTGACATCAGCTTAAGGCGATTAGGGAGGGCATCAATTCGTTACCAGGTACGGCAACATTGTGTGCGTGACCTGTATAGACTGTGGGGAGTTGGAAATCAGTCTGAACACGCACAACGACGTCCAGCGGCTCTAGAGGCCTGTCACTTTCTCCAAGCTCTGCAAATGCAAGACCAGGAAAGCTTACTGACAAATGAGGGTGCCCTGGAACAAGGTCGATTGCAGAGTAAAACGGTATTTCAGTCTTTTCTGGTAAGCTGTAAGGTTAGGCCAAGGGCAAAAGCAATACATACCTTTCTGTATAGTTTTGAAGATACAATTTGTTTCCTTTATTTAATCTGGATATAATACTAACTTAGTGAGATCGATTAAGGACGAATATCTTTAATAATAAATAGGAACGTATAATAAAATGTGCATTATATATATATATATATATATATATATATATATATATATATATATATATAAAGAATGTACACTAAGAACGAGCTCCTATAGCCCAAAAAAGATGAGGGAGTTAAGGCCCCTGGTAACACTATACGCTTACTGGCTGGAAACGATCGCTTCGCCATTGACGATCGAAGGAAAAACGTTTACAAAGCAACAAACATGAGATATAATTCCGTTAGCGATTCGTAAAACAAGTGAGATATATTCATTTATTCATTCAACTGAATGCCTCCAAAGGCACCTGAGAAATAACGTGTTCGAATCGGAAGAATCAGAAAATGTAACACTGCGTGTCCATTAATTTGTCATGCTTGCGAATGTATGTATGTATGTATGTATGTATGCGTGCTTGTACTTACGTAGATCCAATCTCGCTAGTGAAAGCAAATGCGAAGTAAAATGAAATTACTTCGTTAATTAATCGGCCAGCCGTAGTGACGCTCCCTTCGCTGGTCTCTCTATCTCCGTTGTTAGCTTCTTGCGGGCCGTTTCGACACTGGCCCTTTTCGATGCCCCTTTTGGGGCTAAGCTGCCACTACCACGGTCAGAGTTCCCTTCACCGAACTCTCCTTTTTACATGCTGGGATGGACGGAGAAAAGCCAAAATAAAAAACCGAGGCCGGCAAAGCCATGAGACGAAGCCGCTATAGGGACACATAAAAACAAATCCCCCGTTGGCCGCAATGGCAGGAGCAGCAGCAGCTTTGTTTCAGCCGAAGCTCTCTGCCGGTACGACGGGCAGGATCTGTGCGCCAGGAGATTCTAGCGCTGCGTGTTACAAAGGTACTCGTGATAGTGGTGGCTGTGCATACATGCCGCCGTAGTAGCAATAGCAGCGGCAGCAGTAGCAGAGCGGACTGATTGCGAGTGTCTTAAAAAGCCACTGTCAGGCTTCGTTCCGACAGTCATGGTTCGCCGAGGTGCGGCTGAAGCTCAACTTGTCCGTATACACAACGGCACGCATGCTGTGCTACATCGCTTCTGCGCGTTCTCTCTTTATCCCGAGCGTTCAACTCATACACATGAACAGAATAGTCACTTACATATAGCTCAGACCCAGATAGTAACTGCATTTACTAAGGGAGAAAGACAATAGCGCACAAGAGGAGCTAAACTGGGTTTAGTGGGTGTCTCTGACGCTGGATTTAAGGAAGTCAGCGAAGAAGAGAGGCCCAGAAGAAGCTCACCCAGCCAGCGAACGAACGAGCGAGCCAGTGAGCGACCGTGAACAGACTCTAGGCAGAAACAGAGAGTGTCAGCAAGAGCTGGCAGAGGAACGAAAAAAAGCCTTCATAAGACAACAACAGAGGGAAAAGACGCGTTCACAGCTGTACAGCAAACCAATAGACTCTGGTGCGATTGCTGTTGCTGCCGTAACTTGCATTGCAGTGAGCTTTCAGAGGAACAGTTAGAGCCCGGGGCAATTCAACAATAAAGGAGACCCAGTCGAAGAGGACGTTAGCAAGAAGCACCGTGTGGCGTAGTAGTACATATACACACGTGTGTGTATGTATATACAAATTGGTTACGAGCAACACATAAAGACAGGCGGGTGATCGATAACTTTTAGCTGCTTTACTTTAAGTTTGAAAGGCAACTTGACAGTTTTATGCGGGTCCGGTTTCGTTTGAGTGCTTGAGCAATATACTATACATTGGTTTGGACAACTGATAGATACAGTCAAATATAGATAGGTAAAATATATCTTTCTTTATATATTGCGGCTTACGGTATATACAAGTACTTTTTGTTGTTGCGTGCTTTTTTTTTTTGGAAAATTTTATGCATTAAATGTGTGTTTATTTGAAAAATGAAAAACCCGAAATGGCAAGTGTATGGTTTATTCATTCTTTTTATTGATCTATTGCAATTCTAAATAATGAAGAATAAATATTTTGCAGAAATTGAAAATGGCTGACTGATTGTGGTTGTCTATTCGAAAGCGCCCTTGATATGAACCACTTCCACCGGGTCTACGATAATGTCAGACGGCGTATGGTGGTTGGAATTGATTGAATAGTGCAACATCTGTAACAAAAAGCCTATGTAAGGAAAACGGTATGCTAGGAAATGAAACTTTCTTACTAGAACATTTGTTATTATTACGTTATAGGAGTAATAAAGTGATAAAAAAAAAACCATCATAATTAATCACTGATTTCCCATCGTATTATTGTATCACTAGATCATGTGCCAATCAAAGACTGTATACCTTGCGTGTAACTTTCATATGCCAAATATTTAATTGCAACTTGCCACTGCCAGGCAACTATTAATGTTACAAGATTGCCAAACGTTATATAGTTATCAGCCAAAACAGATATAAAGGATTAGAGTTTATATGCTTACACTTTCAGGGCCACGATCTGCGGTTAGCACAGGTGGATTCGAGATAGGATCGGCGACGTCATCGTCATCATCAATAGGCCGCGGCTGCTGGGGACGGGGAGGTTTGGTTGGAATCACAATGGGTCGGGATGGTAGTTGGGTCACGGGACGAGATGGCGGTTGCGTTACAGGAATGATCGGCCGTGAAGTCGGTGGTTCAACCGGAACCGGCTGAGGTCGAGGTTGAGTTACTGGAATGATAGGGCGTGACGTTGTTGGCGACTCAATCGGTACGACTACAGGTGGTGTGGAGGGTTGAGGCATAGGCCTAGGTGGCAAAGGTCGAACGGGCATTGGTTGCATGGGAGCGCCAGGAGTGATGATGACGGCACCAGGTCCTCCTGGCGGCGGGATCTGTGGCAGGGGCGGATATCCCTCGGGAATCGGAGGAAGTGGTGGAAGATTGTTGATCGGCTGCTGATAGCGACCTTCGTGATGACTCCATACAGCAGGGAAGTAAGGCTTGTATGCTCCTTGGATTGGATGATAAGCCGTTGAGAAATGCGGCCGAATGACAGGAATTGCATAGGATGGGACAGCGAAGAACGGCTGGTGAACGTGAAGTAGGCTTGAAGGAGCGGTGGAAGTATCGTGATCAAGGTGACCGGCAGAGGTAACAACAACGTACGATGGTGCTACGAACGGAAATGAAATTTCCGCAGCACCAATGCTTGTAACACCCAAAAGGGTAGACACGGTTATCTACAACAATCGAAAAAAAAATTAGTATAATGTTTTTTTTAAAAAGGGGCCTTATTCAAGCAAGCCGTATCACACGTTATACAATGTAACACTTCTGTGAAGGCAAATGTTGCGACCGTGTAAGTGTTGCACTATGTAGTTTAAGAACATACATAACACCTGTTCAAGCTAACGGAATAAGTTATGGTCATTAACATCCACAAAGCCTGCCACCTATGCACGTGAATGCGCCGCATGTACATTCTTACGAGACCCAAACTATGATAAAAAAGGAGGATATCATAGCTTGTGGTTTCTGAACAGTTCCGACATCGCCGCGAGCTACATTGAAGGTTTCCGACAAAATGTGAAGACTATCAGTCTGCAAGCCGTGCTACGGCATCAGATAGATAACGTGTGTTAGTTGCTACAACGCTGACTCAACAAGAGCGTCTGCGTCTGGCCCGGAATAATCTTCTTTTGCTGCTGCCGCTGTCGCTCTAGTTGCTAGCGTTATGTGAATTCAATTTTAATTGGACAGCGTTTTGTTAGGCTTTGTCAAACGTCCGGACGCTCTGGCTCGGCAAGATCCAAACCGGGCATATTCGGCTGTCCGCGATGGCCGGTGGTGACACTTGAAAGATGCAGCGTGTACTCGTTGAGCTGTCGATTTACCTTGATCAGCAGAACGGTCAAGAGTCAAATTTCTTAACAATTTCATTAGCAAGTCAGACAACAACGAGATGTCTTTTAGAGAGACAACGGATAGTCCAACATGAACAATCCGTCACAATCAGGCTGCGGTATTAAAGTCAACGATTGTTCTATGTGCTTATATTATGCCTTATATATAGTAAAGCTGACGGACGCTGTTAACGGTTATTGTTTCCTTTTCCATATCGATATTCAGCCATCGTTTTGGGTCGAAGCAATCGAGCGCCACGGCAGCAAAAGAGGAAGAAGCGAAAGCTTATTCGTACGAAGCAGTTGACGCCAGCGTCAGTAGCAGTATCAGTAGCGTGGCGCTAGAACAGGCAGTCACGGTGCAGTGGTGTTCCGTTGTCGTTGTCGTTATGATGGTCGTACTTCGGATGTTTTTTCGTTCATCCCAGAATGATCGGCACCTCCCAGTGTTGCCGCCTCCGACGGCCGGTAGATGGCTCGATCTGTGTCGCCAAATGTCATTCACCCACGAGGACTGGTGGCAGCACTAGCAACAGCGCCATATTTAAACAGTCGCGACTTTGTCCCTTCTTCTTCGTTGTTATTTGTTGGATGGGTTTGGCGGTTACAGTGGAGAACAAGCTGCACTACCTGAAAGGGAAGTGAAAACTGTCTGATCCGAACATCCGCCGGCTGGTCAGTTACCACAGCTTAGCGTGGCCGATCCTGTTGCACTGGGTTATCGTCTGCCCGCTTATCGCCAGTTACGCTAAACATTTCCTTGACGAGGACGTCTTACTTTGGACTGACGAAAACTAAAGTTACGCTGATACGATGCTGCTCCAGTGATTATCGTTCACACTCAAAAAAAATGAATCTGGCCATATTATTATGGACGGTAGTACTAAATTGGTTTGACGGTTGACGGGCAGGTACGATCACCTTGAACTGCGTAGAAAATTCAAGATAAATCGATATTTGCTTAGCAGCATCGACAGCAGCAAGCAGAGTTATCGTTATCGAAATTATCTTCATTAACTTTACAACCGGCGTATCGTATTTGTACACAAATGTCTAAGTACGTTGCAGCCGTTGTTTGTATTGGTCCTGTTCTCCTGCCGGAAAAATCATATAAGACGTTTTGAGCAAAGAAGATATTTGTTTCTGGAACGGCCGAACGTGGCATTTCCGCTGCTACTATTGTGATGTGAATTTTTTCCATGTAGGGTTATTGTTATCAGTTACATGAGCAGAATCAGTCGCGACTGTTACCGCAGTAGAAGCCAAAACAGAAACAGTAATATAAACTTGCTGAGATGCGATTATATATATCACTGAATGATAATCCTGTTTCTTGGATGGGCCACAGGTCGGATTTTGTCGTTCAAATGGTGGAACGGCCAACTCGGCGGCCGTATAGCAAAAGAATGGCCATTCATTCAAAATAGATTTGACATTATTGAATAATAGACCTCCTATAGCTGATGCAAATTTAGCACCGAGAACAGTTGTAGCCAAGCTAAAATTTTGAGTTCATTTGTGTGGCTTGGTGGCTAGCAACGATAGGAATGGCGTAGCTATTTTTCTTGCATCTGGATAGGATGACGGCGCACCTTTCATTGGGATTCGGCGATACAGAGCGTCGAAATACGTTTGATTACACCTAAACGCGGTTTAATGCTATCCGTGAAAATACAAGATGACTGGGTGAAGATCTTCACAGCTAACATGGAACGCTGACATCACAGTTTCATACACTGATACAAGGGGGTAAAGCATTTTCGAAATTGAGTACTAGAAAAATGGACGGACTTCAAAGGGATGGTTAGGAGAAAGGAAATGAACAATAAACATTGATCTCAATTGAACGTGGCGTAACGATTACGATAAACAGCACTAATCATTAAACACACCCAGACTATTATGTGTGTCATATACAGATATCGAAATGTTTCGTGGTTGAAAATTGAAGATTGCACGTAATTCGATTGTGAAGCATACTGCTAAGTTAGACTGTACGGGGGAAAGGCAACGTCATTGGTGAAGATCCAGTTACCTACATATCTGTGCTTTCTAGATTTGCATGGGATGCCTCATTGTAGTAAGTGAAGCGGACAAATAGTACCGAGCGTAGTTGGCATTTCTATGGCCATTTAAATACCATGGTTATATTTATATAGTTTTGTAGCATTTAAGGAAATTTCCGTAACTTTTCGTTTCGCATAAGTCAGGAGCAGAATGTTGAAATCGAAATCTGCTAAAAATCAAGCAATGTTAACGGGAAAAGAAATGTCATGTACTGACTGTTGCTGCGTCTAGGTGCGTCCATAGAAGTTAGAATGCTTCTTTAGTTTCATTCGTGCCACCTGAAAAAGTAGGTATGTCAATATTGAAGCATGTTCTACTCACCAGCAGCTGCATGAGTGCACAGATCCAGCCGATCGCCTGCTAAGCTCGGTCCGCTGTGTCGCGTGCGGTCTCGTGCGTCTACGGCTACGAAGACCAGCCGACGAAGCTCCCGCGCAAGAAGGATCCGAAGCGGTGAGGGATGTCTGTTCGGCGAGGGTTCGGACTTGTGTGGGACAGTTACGTGATGCCAACAACAGAAATTCAGACTGGAGTCGCAAGCTGGCTTGCTCAGTGGTGGTGAACGTATCCTTGTCTGATAGCGCAAGCCACAGGCAAACGTCACTAATATTTGTCTTCTAGGAAGAAAAATGTTTATTTCCAATTCCAAAGCCACGACGGCGAACCGTTTCTGACATAGCGTGAGTATCACTCACGCTCAATGGCATTTATCGTACATCTGCTGTACACAACTGCACACGGACAGACGTCAGCAGTCCGCGACGGGTCAAGTACTAAAAGTGAAGAACCATAGTCAGGAACAACCATCGAGAGGTTCCTGTGCTCTAAACGCTGGAAAAAAAACAACGTAGAGAGGCGCTCCAATCAAAGTGGGCGGGATGGGACGACAGCCTGCCATAATATACATTTATTAGACAGATACGATTTTCAATGTTCAGCTTTGGCTTTATGACCCGCTAATTCTTACCTGTCCTTATGTATAATTTCGATTCAATCATGAATTACGTTTATTTATGCTTTCTTCGGTAAAACAGGTATTGAGAAAGTTTACGTTTAGTTAAATTGCTTACGTTAGCCGAAAACAGTATAGATAGCGAGAATATACGCGAAAAGTTAATTGTTCATAAGCACATGGCGCTCGAATCGCCCCGTCTATGAATGTACGTTAGCCCCTGATGCCTCGAGGAACAAACGTCGTAACTTATGGCAAATTAAGAGTAATGGATCGGTGCTTCAAGAACCTCTATAAAACTATACCAATATCAATTTGCAATACAAACATAAATGCACCCAGTTTCATGCGTTTTTGTGCACCTGTCATTGACAAAGCGGCCGTCGCGAGAAAAGAACATGGAAAATATTGCATTTCGTTAAATGGAAATAAAAAAAAAAAAGAACAGCATTCACGATTACATAGAATTGTCTTATTTCAGCAAGCGGTTATCTAAACTAAGGAAGACAAGTCAGTCAGTGGCTTTTGCGACGGACTGATGAGGGTCATGTAATAATCATTATCGAGTCTTCATTAAATTGAGATGGACTTGGATTGTACATCGGGGCGTCTTAAAAATGATTATTCTGATAAGTAATGATAATGCCTTTAACTACTGAAATGTACGCAGTGTTATTCGAGCTCAGGAGGAGCAAAGGATTCGGCTATATATATATATATATATATATATATATATATTCTGAAAAACAACAGGAAGATTTTGAACATTTTCGGCAAAAAAAGTTGGCTTGAGGGGCGAACTATGTAAAAGAAGAGGAACACGGAATAAGAAACCTCATACCTTGAAAAACTCATTATAATACCTGAAAATACAAAAAAAAACAAGGTTTAACGGTACTCATGGGATGCGTTTGCGACGCAAACTGTAACAGGATCTACAACATACGCCCGCCCTTAGAAGCCATAAGCAACTCTGTCACGCTTCATTATTATAATTATCCTTATATATTATTATTATTGCACAGGTTCGACGTTATACAAACCATAGGACCCTACGACCCGGAACTATATATATATATATATGTATAAATTTTCTAGTAAATGTTCAGTTATATTTTCTCGTTTTCCCTTGTACTTCCGTCACAAACATAGACATTCAGGCTAAAAAAAATAATAGCCGTAAGGAAAGTAAGAAATGCCTAAAATGCTCAAGTTCATCTCACTACGTGTCCTGCTGTCAGCATAGAAACTAAAAGGGCGGGTTTTATTAGGTTAGGTAAAACTGCTGGTCAGGTTTCACGAGTGGTTCAAGCACAAACAAAACAAAGGAAGCTTAGGATAATAGCTAAAATACCTACATAGATACAATAGATTTCACTCAGAAAGCTCTCGGATAACATTTTTTTCTCAAAGCTGAAGTCAGAAAAAGCGCCCTGAGGATTTAAATTGCAATAACCTTCGCAAGCTCTATTCAATGTTCCGTATAAAAGTGACTGAGCTACGTAACGCCATACGCCACGTAGGACCAAGCTCAAGTGTGCAAGCAGTATACAAATACACTATATTTCGCACTGTAATAAGTATCAATTCCGTTTGAGAGTATATGTCGCACTCTTCAGGTCACTTAAACAGCGAAATTTATCTACATATATAGGTCGTCTACCCTGATTATACCATACTTATATGAGACAGTTTTGATGATCATATAGATGGGTTAAGGATAGATTTTACTATCTAACCTTTAATTTATCATGAGTAAGAGATAGAATGGAAACGACAGGGGGCGCAAGTGGGAACGAGCTGCCATGGACAAGCCAACTTTTGAAAGAAATATGTAGATGGCGGTGTCTTAGGTCAAATTATTAACGGACCACAAGCGTCGTCAGGCAGAAGGCAGTCCTTGTGCGCATGGTCGATGCTGACCACTGGCCACGTCGGTGCGGATAAAATTTTTGTGCGCCAATTTTACCATGATTACAAGAGAGCCAGCCGGTCATTGATAGGAATGATGACACACTTGCCGTCTCCATTCATCAAACCCGACTTGACTGTGGCTAGCTTGCTTTCTACGCTGAGTGCTCTCTAGCTAGACGTGGCCTCTCGTCCCTTGTGTCTCTCCGAACCCCGTTAAGCCGTTTCGCTCTTAAACCTGTGTCTAAAGTGTTCATCTCGGTACGCAGTGTGGATGAGAGCTCGTTCTTTCCCTAAAGCTGGAGTTGGTGACAGCCTTGTGGAAAATGGTCAGTCGGTTAGATAAGACGGAGCCCCTATGGCGAGACATCAGCGTAATACCTTTCTCTGCTCAGATACTCACCCGCACGAACAGGCACACACCTACGCTTTTAATGGATAATGCCCAACTCGCTTTTGGTTCATTCATTTTCATTGTTTATTCAGGACCAGTGTGCCAGGCCAAAGCCACTTTCATTTTTAATCGAACCCGTTCAAACGATGCAATCGCGTGTATGCCGCTTCGTTCCACTCAGCACTCGGCGGAGTGGACGGTCCAGGAACCGCCCTGTCTCTGCAGGCCATTTTCGATATGTGTATATATAACGATATTGTGCATTCTCGATCACGAATTTTTACGATGGATAGTGTGGTCTACCGGATAGCTTTGCCAGCCGTTCCGTACCAACACAGTTAAGATCATACTTAATTACCGTAATATGTTAATAGATCAGCTTTAATGTGAGTGTTTAGATCAAAAGCTGCAACTACATCTTTTCCTAGGTATCTATGAATATTGCCTTTTTGAATGACTTCATTTTGGTTACTAGTTTAAATATTATACTGTCAGTGTATGAAAGCCACCTATTTGTTGTTATTTGGAGGAACGGTATCCGCTACCAATGTAGATAAACAAATTATACCTGCTATATATATATATATAAATAGAAATAAAAACATTCACAGGTATGTAGATAAAGGACAAGTGGAAAATTGAGCGAACTCTCTATGTTTCAAAAATGAAGAATTTGCAGCTTCGTTCATACTAGCCTTGCGAACTTTTAGATCGCGTTAACTTGATCGATAAATCCTCAGATGCAAAGCTGCACTGCTTCAAATGTTCTTCATAAGACTGCAACAGGAAACTCTATAACCTCGAGTACCCATGATGTCTACCCGCTTGTACTCGCAGGATGGTGTTGCAGCCTCAACGGGATGGCTGCTTATCCGCAACGCCACACCTCATCTGATACTAAACAACGACTAGGGATAATAATTTTTTTTCAGATGAAATTAAATATAAATAATTGGAATAGACTTATCTTACATTTGAACTAGGCTCTTCGAGCTAGTCAGATGCGTGTCTGAATCCGTATCAATGACCATCGTAGTTGCAGGCCGCAACGTTCCATTTTAATGGCACTTTTGGATGGAGCTTGAGTTGTTCTTAAGAGAGAGAGAGACAAAAAATGAAACAAAAGAAGACGCGTCTGAGTTGATGCGAAACCAGAACTTCTTCCAAAGCCTATCTAACTTATTTTATCTGCATGAGCGAATACCAAGCTGGCCTTAACATGGTCAATTTCTAGCTATTCGGTCCAGTACAAAACACTGAAACGTAACCAATGCTCTATTACAGTCCCAGGTTAAACGATCATTTGTCATGGTTTAGATAGCTTGCTCGGGACGCACGCAAAACGAAGTTACAGATTTTTCATCTACAAATCATTGAAAACAGAGGTACAGGTAGGTGCTTATATGCGCCAGTTGCTCCTGTGGTCACAGCGGTAGGCGAATCAATTGCATCGCAGGTTTGTGGTAATTAAACACACCCGGTAGTTGCTACCAAGCGGGCAACGCTTTCTGCTAATTAAGCTTTTTTTTTCTTTATCATTGTTTGTTGGCTTTTCCTATTCAGTTGACTATGAATGTCCCCCGACAGCAGATCTGGACAACAAATCAAATAAAGTCAGACACAAAAAATAGAGTTTGTACGCTTTTGACGCTTGCTGCTCGTTTCAGCAGCTGCCCACAGACATTTCATCGACACAACTGTCGGAACAACTGAATAGAACCGGTCGTGTGTTTTTGCTTCCGACGAATTTCTGCTGTTCTTCCATCCGTTGTTGTTTTACAGATCGCGCACCTTGTCCAGAGCTGATAAGCCCCTCTCCGTCTTGTACTCGTTACCCCCCCCTCCCCCCTACCTATCATTGTTCTATTCTGATGTCTTGTGGCTGCGCCCTTTTAAAGAGAACAAGAAATATTATACGATAGTGCGTATATGTACGTGTAAAAAAAGAATGATATGCAGTGTGTAGTATACTAACTATTCCATAGATCAGATGGTAAACTACACAGACTCCCTTCTCCGCTCCGCGCAAAAGGCCACGAAGAAAGAGGATGTAAAAAGGGTAGCCATTGTTGTTGGTGTTTGGGGGGAGAGGGGATACTTAGTTGGAAAGGGGCATTGTTGTTGGTAAGTAAAAAGGTTGGCTGCGTCGAAATAGAGCAAATACGAGCGCTATTTAAGAGGAAAGGGATAGGGAGGACTTGCCCCGGGAACGGACATTGAAGAAACGAAGAGACTCTACCACCAGCGGCTGGCGCTTATGAGCGCTACTCATGAGTTAAATGTAGCGTCATGTGTTTTCCCTTTTGTACTCTCAGCCAGCTTTTTTACCGTTTTGACAAATACTTACCCCATTAAACCCTTAGCATAGACAGCCAGGCTCTTTGTCGTTGTTTAGCTCTTGTTGGCTGTCTCGCCCGTTGTCGTCCGTAGACGTAGACCGTGCGCGTCTGCTAACCCTTAGCTCGCGGGTCAGGCTTTCGTTGCTAAGAGACAAGGCAAAAGGACTTGTGGGGCGGGGACCTAAGGCTTGGTACGGGGATAAGCCTACAGGAGCGAATGGTCCGCAATGGGCAGTCATATTTCAACGCGGGGTCAACGCCGAGAGCTAGTTGCTGGTTTAAGTGAAAAGAGAAGCTGTTCTGCTTCTCTCGAGAGCCCCCCGGCGGCTCGAGGCGGACCACGAGGGGTGTTTACAGCTTAGTGTTACTTACAGTTTATCCACAACCACACACTGACTGAGTCAGAGGTGGCGTTTGGTTCAGTGCTAGAGAAGAAGGGACATTCAGAAGGCTTAACGAACTAATAAAAACAATCCCGTAGTAGTGATGTGCAGAAGTCAGCAACATAAATTCGGTTGTATGTTGAAGAGAAATTTAATACATTATACAAGAAGCAAAATAACTACAGTTCTCGTATACAAATTTGTATGAATATAGAAACATAACTACTGCTCGCAGTACACCAATTACATATTAGAACTTAAGAAATTATACTAGAAATGCAAACACCCATTGCACAAATATGTGCATTATAGTCAAAAGTCGTAGTTACCGTTCAGTAAACTTCAAAATAAACGAAGTAGTTAACTTTGAGGTTCACTGTGATGCTACTAATAATAACACTAAATGTACTATTTGTCCTTCGCTTTATTATTATTGCAGTGTCTTCTTTGTGAATAAAAATCGTCAGGGCAAATATTTTCCCTTTCTGATTTTTGTCATTATTGGAGCGTAAATAAACGCTAAAATAATTAATTTCTTATTGCTTTCATTGTTCTCCGCCATCTTTTCCCTTCAGTCTTCGTCGTGCCGTTCCTTTCGTCCTCCGCCGGTATAATCGGCTTAAATTCTCAACCGATGCGAGTCGTCCACTGCTGCCCCGGGGACGTCTTGTGAAGCTTACGTCGGGGGTGTTAGGGACGCCTGCTTGGCAGGATTCCCGCTTGAAGTGACGAACGCCGACAGAGAGATCGAAGAAGTGAGAAAGAGGGAGGCAGAACGGGCATCGAGATTTGAACTTCGAGATAACCTCTTCTATCGTCCCAGGCTCTTATTCTAAACGTCTCTCCTTTGAAGTATTCATGTATGTTTTCCTGTTGTGTGCTTATCGATAACGTTTCTTATTCCTATGTCTCTTAGTTTTTTTCGTCTTTTAGTTTTTCTCTGACTTTCAGGTTTTGTTAACAAACTTACATTCTCCTTGATA
This sequence comes from Varroa destructor, assembly GCF_002443255.2. NCBI lineage: Eukaryota > Metazoa > Arthropoda > Arachnida > Mesostigmata > Varroidae > Varroa > Varroa destructor. The sequence continues at coordinate 29,980,902 of NW_019211454.1, forward strand.
TTGTTTGTTGAACAGAAATGCTACAACAGAACTTCAGTTGTGCTTCCTAAAGCTCTAGTTTACTAGTTCCAACGTTTTCGAGGTTCATTGGAGAAAGTGATCTGTATGGTTTAAGCCGTCCTTACCCTTTTGCTGCTAATGTAAAATAAAGAAGTTAACAGCAGGAAGAGTCCGATAAGGATAGCTTCTGTTCATGCTTTCCTAATGGGGGACGACTTACTCTCATTTTAACCTTGAAAAGATTTCAAGCTTTTCTCTCTTGCCTGTCCTTCTCCACGACGTGCCACGGTTGCATCGGTTCTGTTCTCAGAGGAAAATGCGCCAGTTTTTTTAAGCCAGATTTGTCGAACTGGCTTACTCTTCGTGTACATCGGTGGTACTATTTACCACGCCAATCCGTGCGTTATGTACGGTCGGATTGGCGTTTTTATTTATATCGAAAGCGAAATCGATAATGTTATTTTGAAAATTGCATGCTATAAGCTCATAAAACGGTTTAGAAAAAGAAAAATTAAAACGTTCAATAGGCAAAGTAAAGCCTTAACTATCTTTATGGTCTACCCTTCAGCAGATTAGTGTTCGATTAAGCGCGCACGCACACATACACACACTCATACATATATGTACACACAAAAGATGCAATTTTTGACAAAAGAAAATTGTGAAAAATATTATGCAGAAGCTTTCACTAAGCCCATTGGATATGGCGTTGCGCCTTGCCCGGCTTTTTTGTCTTGGTCACTTTGTCCTAGTCGGTCATGCTGATCATGCTAAGGACAGCTTCGTCACCCTTGTCCAGCTAAGCCAACCAAGAAGGAGCCGTTCGTCCTTCTTAGTCTTCCTTCAATGTGGAATCGTGCACAGCCGATGCGCGGGGAGTCATTCGCGGTGATCCATCTTGAGCAGTTGCACTTCCGTGGACAGCAGAGCACCGCACAGAGAGTTTCCCGACCGTCGCGTCGCAGACCTCCAACTCGATGTGCAGAGTATTCACTCATTTGGCCGCAGTCTTATTTCGTTAGACTGCCACTACTTCGGCGGACGGCAACTAGTTCTGTTCCAATTATCGTCCAGTGACTAGCGTTGCAACTGTTATGGCACCGCATCAACTCTCGAACCCGAGAGGCTTCGGGCCCACTTCGTTAAGTTGAACAACGCAGGCCATTACCGATTCAATATATGAGCTTCACACAACTGGTTAGAGAACTTATAGGCATTTATTGAAATTGTAGAACGAATTATTCAACTTGGTTGTTGAAACGCATTGATAGCGTACAGTTATTGGGTCACTGCATATAAAATCGAGTGAAATTTATAACTATTATAGTGAATAAAATATGTAGATTACAGGATCATATCTTTTTCTCCGATGTGCCAGCCGCTGCACACACATCGCAGTACAGTTCATCTACTGTGCTTTTATTTAGCTCGAACTATGAAGATATCCGAGAATAAACATTACTGCGGGACGTTAAAATTTCCCGCCAGCTGATAAGCTTCGATTGCCAGCACAAAATGTAGCATTTCGGGTTGTTCGGCGACCATTTTACTCCACGAAACGTTGCGGTACATATAAACAATTTGTCGCATCTCTGCCTTCCGCACGCTCCCTATGAGATGCTATGTTTCCGGATCTGCAATTAGCTTGCTGCTCGACTAGATAAATGATCTTATATAGAAACTATATAGGTGCTTCACGTCTCATTGCATCACGCACTTGGGAAATGGACAGCTGTTCCCTTGGCCGGTTTTATCATCTGCGCCAGCTACACCTTTGAACAGGTGGCGCTTTTACTTAAGTAACCACTTTCCTTTTCGGTGCTTCCCCGAACAGAGGAAACGCACGGACTAGTAATTTTCATGGTGCTGTTCAGAGGGTGCTTAGTTTTTTGCCACAACTGAGCGTAGTCGTAATAATTGTTTACCACCATGACCGCTTGCCCTGTGCCACCTTTCTGTTTGGATGACAGGCAGTATACCTGCTCGCGGCAACATAAATGATGTCTATTTACCTGTTCAGGCTGGCTGCGCACTCATGCTCTATAAAAGACCAAAAAATAATTAGGCAATAGAATTGCTGGCAAGAATTATGATAGGCAAATATTAAGTAGTAACTGAAAAACTCTAATGTCAGTTTGACCGATATATATATAGTGCTGACATTGACCTAACGTATTCGTATGAATGCAGGAGCACAACCGCAGGTCTGAAGTATACTGTGAACTTCATACGGCAATTCAGGTTATAAGCATGCATTTTTGTCGAGCAGACTTCCTGAACCAGTCCCATGTTATGGTATCCTACAATTTCTCATTAAGTATCATATGTTTGTCCACCCTACATGATATAGCCACTGGGAGGGATGGAGAGACACATTAAGTTGAGGGTCGAATCAGAAGTTGCTGACCAAGCCACAATTTTAACGCCAGCTCCCATATTCGAAGCATTATAAGCGTCGGAATTACGGACACAATTAGCGACGTGGCACAAAATATGTATACTAGGGTGACGAGTTAATTTGAGTAACTCGACATTTCACATAGATGCTGACTTCTATGTAGGCTACTATACTTATTTATGTTCTGTTCCACATATAAAGTATTGTTTTAGATCAAATAATGAGGAAATCTGGCCTCCAAAGTTATTGCGGGGGTGGGAGGCAAAATTGTCGCATAAAGCCTGACACATATTTCAGCTCTCAGATATCTTCAACGGACGTTACAGAATAGTTTAGCATTGACATTTTTCCCCAACTGCAACCGGATATTCTTTTTTAATATATGAAGAGCTGCACATCTTATAGCGTCCATCGTAGTTCTGTAGATGTATAGTAGTTTGTAGAAGTGTTTCTATGTATCTGATGTAAAAAGTAGAACACGTGTCTTCTAGTGAAACGCGTTAATAGCAATTTGAATACTAGTCATCCTATCAGGTAGGGCGGGCATTTTTCCGCCCCCCAGAACTGTTTAACTCATTACATCTGTTCTCCGCTGTAAAATTGGCGAATGGGCAATTATTAACGAACCAGGCTAAGTTTTTCTATGATAAGACACTTATATCTGTTTTGTATATTCTCGAAACCGTTAAGTTAAGCTGTCGTCAGGTGCTGTCGATAACCGTAAGTGAGAACTGTTCGATCTAACCAAAGTTATTTCTATCTATGGCTTTGCTGCTGCTTATTCTATAATATATTGTTTATATTAAGTCGCCGTTTATATAAATTGCTTTTGTTCCGAGTTGGTATTGAATTTTTATTCTCGGGACAAGGAATGCACTTGAATACGTCTATCTGGGTATGCGCACGACGCACGAAGCCCGTGTTAGGGCTTCATGGCGAAGATGGAAGAATGTTGAAATTCACACTTCCGCAGTGAACAAGAGACGCGTTTGCTTTTACGATTTGTTACGTCAGTTACCGTCAAAACACATAGAAACGAGACGAATAGAGTGACAAAAAACAAAGCAAATCGAAATATGTGTCCTCAACGGGTTTTGGAGCGGCGACCCCCTAGTCTCTTTTATCCAAAAAAAGCTTGGCGTTTCTGTCTAGCGTCATCTCAGCATTTCGACCAGTTTCGAACATATACAAAACAGATATAAGTGTCTTATCATAGAAAAACTTAGCCTGGTTCGTTAATAATTGCCCATTCGCCAATTTTACAGCGGAGAGCAGATGTAATCAGTTAAACAGTTCTGGGGGGCGGAAAAATGCCCGCCCTATCTACTCAGGCAGAGGCAACATATCAGACTGAATGAATGAATCGCGCAGTATTTCGTGATGTTACGGGTCTTCGAATACATAGATGGATTCTTTTTTCGTGTCTGCACTTGAATTACCATCGGGAGCATTTTCATTGGCGAGGAAATGGTCGCATTTGGAAATGGTCCGGTAAATTGGCTCCCAGCGGGCTGCGTGAGCCTATATCGCCCGTCCAGTAATTTACGCGCCCTCGAGCGGTAAGCAGCACCCACTGCAGGATCAGCGTGTAAAGAAAAGAAATAAAGGAAGAAAGGCTGACTGACTGACTGGCTGACTGGCTAGCGAGTTGAACGTTGAAAAAGGGGGCCAAAGGCAGAATCGGGGGATGTCTGTAATGGTCCGTAGTAGTACGTATGTGTGCATATGATCCATCGGAAGATCTTGCTTATGCTGAGGCATTGGAACAGACACTTCAGCCGTTCCTTAGATTCTCACCCCTTCTGGCCGCCAAGCTCATCGCCACCGCCACCTCCTCCCTCATCGCTACTGCCCACGCCTGAGTGAGAAAAATGAGTTGGGAACGGGAAGGGGAAGAAATTGCCAGGAACCACCAAGCATTGGGATGATCGACGTCCAAGAAAAGGAACGAAAAGGCGCAAAGATCGGACGAACAGAAAGGGCTTTAACGCGAATAAGCCAATAAAGACAAGAAAGGTACAAGAGGGTGGTGGAAGAGGCTTCTCCTCTCGTTTAGTTGAGAGAACCACTGAAGGGGGCAGCTATAAGATAGACAGGAATGAAGAAGAAGCCATTGATTTCGATTATCTGTACCTGGCAGCTTCACCTAAGCGGATGTCGGCCAGGACGAAGATCAGGGTTTACTGTATGGGGTCACCGTGATCATTTTATGGTGAAGCAAAGGAGGGTGGAAGGAGAAAATGGCAGCGGTGGAACATTGCAGGACACGGAAAGATGGAAACAAAGGAGAGGAAGGATCAAGTCCTGCCCCACGCCGGATGAACTGGGTCTAGTGCTACCACGGCTAGACTGGCCAGACTGCAGGGTACTGACTCGGTGAAATTTAAATTATCCAAATGCTATCGTGCATATTTAGAAGATATTTTTTAGGGAAAACGGTAGTATCGGAAATCATATTTGGTAAGAAATGTCTACATACTTTGAATAATATATTACGCTATTCTAGGCTATCTTAAAGGTGGGATATTAGATTTGTGTACCCTTATACCTGTATTAGAAAATAGTTCGATTATGCAACTATAGCCAAAATTATTTAAGCTCACTGGCTTTTGGCTTTTTGTATAGATAGCTGTCCGCTTGCAATCTCAATGGAATCTGAACCGGGAACCAATTGGGTGTCAAATATTCTTTGATATGTGTCCCACAGATGACAAGCCGTTATAAAAGCCTGAAGAGGTGCAAGCTCCCTGCGCAAAAGAACCTACCATCTTCAGGTTTTCATATACAAGAAAACAGTAACACAAGGTTAAAACCTAGAAAATTCTGTTCCCTCATGATAAGACGATGCGTTTACGGCCGGGTTAGACCTCTGCATCTATTTAAACTCCTAACACAATTTTCTAATCACGTGGTTTTAAAACAGATGGTGTATCTGACTACGTAATAGTATCTGCTATGCATAGATTCGATTATTTTTTTTTTCTATGATGCACTAAAAGCCTGTAAATTGGTTCACTACAAGCTGGAAATAAGATTGCCTCCAAATGATCCATTCCCATCTTTCTGGTAAGTCCTGAAAGATTTTTTCGCACAGTTGAAGTTTATCGCAGATTGAAGTGCTTTCCGAAGTGCCACACTGCATATGCATGTATTTCATATTTGTTGTCTTAGGAGCGAATTCTTCAAATTCGTTTCCCGCAAAATCTTATTTTTTTTGTCCAAGTGTCGCAGCGGCTGAGTAGAGAGTCTGGAGCAAAGTGTTGTCCTCAGTATGTTCTGGTCTGAGCGCGCCGACCTGTCTTTAGCGGCGGACAGATTCAGTAGATAGTGTGTGTGCCATTGTGAATGCCGCAGCCGAGATACAGTCGCTGCGGTGAAGAAGTTTGGATAAGGGAGAACAAGAATACGAGTGACTAGGTGGAATTGAGGTGTGGATCAATTGATTGTGCTTCAATCTGCTAACGCTGTCCCTATCCATTCGTCTGCTGCTTTAGCTGTCCGGCAGTTATTCGGAACCTCACCCCAACAGTCGTGTACTTGGGTGTCGGCCGCATACACCATTGACGGAGGCTGTAGGGGGAGGAGGGCGCCACCGCGCGGTAACTGAACATCGTCGAAAAGAACGAGCGAAGAGGAAACAATGAAACCGGACGGAATGGTAGCGATCAAAAACGGAATAGCGAAATCGGACCCACCTCAGTTATCCATTACTGCCGCTCTGCCGCTGCTGGCGTGCTCGCTCGCCGCAATCTATCGGTAGTATTATATAACACCTTCAGAACTGCTGCTACTATGTATGCGTCTATATTATCGGGGATAGGGAGCAATTTTCGCGGAAACATCTGCATATCTCGTTCGCGTTCATTCCGGTTGCCATCGCTGTCATTGTGAGCGGCAGCAGTCCAACTGCCTCCTCGGCGTTACTCATCAAACAGCCGATGTGGCGGAGTAAAAATGGCGAGTGTAGGATCACCGTTGACTAAACATACATGTATTGCTAAGGGATTTGCCTCTCTTTTCTTTCTGCCCCTTTGCTTCATCTTAATCACTTGCAACGACGACCGACCAATAGCGAAAAATCGTTCGGCTTTCTTTCAATGCGTAAGCGACCACGGCTGTAGTAGATTGTAGTGGTATTGTGACGTCCTGTTCAGGATCGTATTGTTTTTTGTACACAGAGAAGTAATTGTCCGAGCCAATGTGGTAAGGGAGCCGGAAAGCGAGATGAATACGAAAAGGGTCCAAGCTTTTTTTTTTTTTTTTTTTTTTCAATAAAACGACTCCTTAATTTTCGGTCTAAGGCAGCTGTTGAAGAATACCTATTTACGAACTGTGGAGTAATGCTGTTATAAGTATTATTGTCTATTTGAATGATACGTGGCAACATAGTATTTAGAGTACGCAATCGTTTGTATTCGAGATTATATCAAAGCTCAAACAAGATTGCTGAATTTATTTTTCTGTCATTGGTGGTAATTTTTTTTTTTAGATGATTAGATACCCATTATCTATTGGACCTTGTTGGATGTTTGAGCTAAAGGTGCCATATTTTGCTTTCGGCTCTCGTGGCTGGCGTCACGATATAGTTTCGTCGCAACTAGCTTATTGTAAAGGAGGCATCAAGCACAGGACAATATTTTAGGCTATGGTGGTACTTTACCACTTATCCACTAGTCCGCAGAGAAGGGCTTTCTTTTTTTAAACTAACCTTTAGTTTCATATATTTATTAGACCGCCTGAGATTTGCTTGCGAGGCATAAAATAATATATCATATCAAATGTCTTCAAATCCACTATCATAGAGTATTCATCATAATTTGATCTCGTCGAAGATTGGCTGTGGCCGAAGGTTTCCAATACCATCTGAGGCACCACCAGGAACGCTATTAGTCTATTTTACTAGGCTATCCCTACTATGTTTTTTCTGGAATTGTGATGGTAATTGAGACGCGTTCCTGGACGATATCAAAATTGTCAACATCAAAACAGCTTTTCGTGTAAACTGAACACAGCGCTTCCCGAGCAGAGCCATCATCGATACCCCTGTCCATATCTTCCTTTTATGCCTCTCTTCCTCATTGACTTTCGATTCGGTGGATGGACAAGTTGATCCCGATCTTGGCGCCTCGATAAACAAGTCAAACTCAATTTCCTCTTTCCTCTCAGCCGTTGATCGTCTTGTCTATGAACCACCCAACCGATCATTCTTACAATATCTTTTCCCTTTGCTGTGGCATCACTCACTTGTGCTATAGCTACGCGAAAAGACACAGGGAGAGAAAAAAGGGTCAAGAGAGAGCCCTGTGAGTGGGAACTTGCCAATGCGCCATGTTGCATCGACCTCGGTGCCTCTTTACTATGCCCCTTCTTGCCCCTTTTGTTAGCGCGAGTAAACGCCCTGCCAGAAGCATCCGCCTCTTGCCACCGGCTCGCTCCACCTACTGTCGCTGCTAACCCGATCGTCTATGTGGCCAGAATAATTTTTTCCTCACTACGCATATACGGACGCCTAACGTCTTGCTCGCGTTGCTGTGTTTAGGCCCCCTCGTGCGTAGTACCCCGTTTCACTCATACCTTATGCGTTCATCTCCTCCTTGACCGCCGACAACCCCGCCCGGGCTAGGTCGGGTGCCTCCTCCCTTGGCCAACATAAGGGTGCGTTTCACTCGGTTTGTGCCGCCAAACAGTTGCTTGTTGAGCGTGCATCTCATTCGGTCGGCAGGCAAACTGCAAAGGCAGATGCGTTGAGATGGGTCATGAGACCTGGCAGAAGCACCAAAAGTGGTGGCGTCAAAGGAAGAGGAGAAGCTAGGTAGGTTACTGAGGTGCACCTATGTGAGCCTCGTGAATGTCTAGTTGGACGGGGGCACTGCGGCAGGATGGGGTTCGGGCAGATAAAATGTAGGGGACCGGCCGACGCCAGTTCCTATCGAGGCAGTGGCCCTTGTTCGCCTCAAGCAGCATCACCACATGCATCGACTTTAAAACAAATATTCTCCTTAGACCTCAACCGTAGAGCGGCTCCCGCTATAGCCATCCATGAGCAGGAGATGATAGACAAGCGATAAATGGAAGAAGCGAATCAAGTGGATATGATATGATGAGGTATGCAAGAACTCGAGGCGACTGACGGCGGTTTGGCCTGATACCAGAAGGAGAAGCTGATACCTAATACGTTACGAAAATATTTGCTGGCCACTTGAAGAGCAGCGTTAGAGAATGATGCGATTCAGGATGGAGCCGAAAGCCCACACGATGGATGGAATAGCTCTCTGGAACGCCTGTTACGCTTCATAACAGTCAGCCTCATCCCTTCGTGTCACTTTGGTCGCATAAGAACCATCTTTCGAAAACACTCCTACGGTTCCAAGGCTTCCTTGTTAAAAAGCAATGGACAAATACTTCATTGTTTCTTTAGTTTTCTATGAAGTGGTGGAAATAGAAGAAAGAAGGTCAAGTCTAGGCAGCACATCTTGAACGCCATTAAAAAAATGACATCACTGGTCCTTTTGAGGGCAATGGAAACCTCCTATTGGCCTAGTTTTTGAAACGCGCAAAACGAGCTTTGCTTATTTCGTGGTTTGTGGGTAATTCCTTTTTACTTCAAATATATCTGGAGAAATACTCGATCCGATTCAGAATTCGCAACGAGACACACCTGAAAACAAGTGTAGTGCAGGATGCAGGATTGGGTCCTTTGATTGTTAGCTTGGCGTGTTGGATCGCCAAGATTGATTAGAAAACTTCAAAGACGATTTAGGATTTTCTCATCAATTATCTTTGCTTAATGTTTAGACATGTCACTGTAATATTAGAAAGCTTTCTACTAGTCATATACACATACACGTCTGCATATGTCCAACGCTTCCGCCTAAACTATTCAATCAGTTTTGGGAATGTTTTGTCGGGCTAAATGCCGCCTGCTTTTCTTCGAGGCATATTATTAGCAAGACTGCCAGCTCTGTTTTTCACAGGGCAGCACCTCAACAAATCTTCAAATCGGATCAGTGATGCGCATATAGCATCCAGGCAGGATGGCCACGTTATGTGGCAGCCACATCTGCCAATCCTTCTTGTCAGAGATAACCTGTGCTATTATACCATTCCGTTACTTAGTGCTATCTTCCAATCTGCTCGTTGCTCGTAAATACAATGTTACCTTAAAAAGCGAGGCTCGACGCTGTAGCTTGCTATCAGTACATCTGCGGATCTTTCTCCTATTTCATCATCTCCACTTATTTTTTTGTTAGTGTACTTCACTCCGTATCGCATCGCTGCAGATTGCAGGGAGCGTCCAGACAGGAGTGTTCCAGATCGAACTGCACAAGAAAGTGACATTTGCTGGACTGAAGAAATTTTCAAGCATCACCGATTTGCTAACAGCTCTCTCTCTCTCTCTCCCCCCTGCTCCCTCTCTCTCTGTGTTGAAACGATCTTACTGGGTTGACTTTCCTCAGCCCGCTATGGTCCTCCAACAATTTTCGGATCGACTATCGGCTGACTTCAGAGCGCTCAAGGAAGTAGCCTATACCGGTCCATCGCTGTTGCAAGGATCCACCATCTCTCCGTGGCCAATCGCTCGATCCTACGTTTTAACGCTCACCTGTTGCATCGCTAGAAACGGGATGAACGGGCGGCGGGTTTAAATCTAAAATCTAATCCAATTTCGTCTTCTTGTTCTTCTACTTGCTGAGAAGCTATTTGACATTGATTAATGATACCGAAGTAACTGTACATGTGAAGAATGAAAGATTTGGAAGACGAACTCTGATGACGCCCGGTGAAGAGCGCAGAAAGAACTCAGAAAGTGAGAGAGCTGAAATAAACGAGGGCGAGTTATAAGGACGAATTTGAGATAGGACAACATAAAGGAGAGGAGTCGTAGTAGTTGTCGAAAAAGAAAACGTGGAGGGCATGTTTAGTGAAAGGTCCTGCTATCAAGAACGAAACGTTCCTTAGAGATGACAGGGCATATTGGAACCCCGCACTGGCCAGGTCGGTATCTCCATTTTAATCCGCCAAGAAATGTATAGTTAGTGAAAAAAATACTTGAAGATTATGTGAAAGATTTAACATTATAATCCTGATTGGGCTGTGAGCGTTACAGTGGGAATGAGGTTCTAGTGAGCCCAACTCCCCATCAAGTAACTCACAAATGTGTGTGGTTATTTTTTTTTTAAAGATAACGCACCAACTTCATTAAGCCATAAGTGTAATAGTAGCATCGGTTTTTACATGTCTGGGAGTATTTAAACCAGGAAACCGATGGCATCTTCGTGGTCATCACCATCTGTCTAGTCTCTAGCCAAAACTTTACCATGCGCATATCTGCATAGTGATAGGATCGCCTATTGGAGAGTCCATTTGTATCTTTAAATGTCCGTTTAAATATCATGTAAAAGCGATTATACTACATAAAGGCTCTTCAAATACGTGGTGATGACAGCCAGTCACCGGACGCTCCTTGGGGATGTTAGAATTCAATTATATCAATTGATTTACGTACATTAACAAGCGCGCTCGTTTCTCGGTTAAACACTGACACTTTCTAGCTATTGGTCGTACAACTGAACATAAGGTATTGTCATCTACTTATTGCTATCGTATGATTTTTACTGCTTTCCTACGTTTAAAACTACTAACGATGAGCTCACCAGTTAGCGTTAAAAGTATTATTTCTATGCGTGATGTCCTGATCAATCTCTAATTCTCCCAAAACCAAAGTTTGTCCTTAGCGGTTCAGTGTCCACCAACCTGCTGAATAAGGTAGTTTATACCACCCCACCGCAACAATGAACAACGACTATCACCCTTTCCCTTCCCCAAATGTTCGGGGGAGACGGGCCTGATGTAACCACGTGGGTGTTTGAGTTGGCGTGTTGTGTCCCTCCCCCTCTCTCTCTTCTAATCGGTACTTCGTCGTTAAGTCTGTGATATCTTCGGGGGTGTATCTGTGGCAATACTGGCCCCGGCATCCAGAGTCAGCAACAATATCGGTGGCCACTGAGAATGTAACCTTGCGGCCGGTCATCAGATCGAATCTGCCTCGATTGATGTAATAGGATGTCGCTTTCGATGTGGTGGTACTGGTGACCAACTAGATTGAGGAAAACGACCCTTGCCATCGAATAGTCATTAGGTAAGTCATCGCTCTTGAACGCCTCTCACGCTTTCGTTGGCTGTCCCTTGGAAGCAAAACGGGCATTAGTTTCCTACTCGATCGATACTACTAATGTATATAGATATATATACATATTATTAAAACATATCCCACATCTATAACTTCGTCCGTAGAATAGAGATACAGCAGCGCACAAAACTGGGAACATAAAATGATATTTGTATGTAAAACTAGATATATATCGCCACTGAGTACATCGCCTTTATCACTGTCTAATCTATTGCCATCTACGATTCACTAGCGGGAACAGAATACGGAGAAGCGTAAATCACTAGTATTCATACTGCCATTTGAGGCCATAGTAGACTGTGCTAGTCTCTAGAAGAAGGGATTCACGGCCGGCCAAGTAGTTAGATCTTCAAGGTTGATGCTTGCTGACGACACCGTCTGTTGAAGGAATCAGCGATGGAGCTTGTTATACATCAACTGTCGAAGACTTGGGGCATCGGCTTGTGAACTTTGCAGCTGGCCGAAGGTGACGGTCATGGCGGCCGGGCGCAATGGTTGTATTTGCTTGCGGACAGACAAGCTGGTAACCAAGGTTAGCAAGCGACGAAGTAACGAACAGAGGAGGTCTGGGGTACCGGGAAGAAGAAAACAGGCTTTGCCAAGATAGCCAACCAGATACGCAAGAATCGAGCGAAGAGACCAGAGCGGTCGGTAGTAATTTAGAAGTTCTTAATTGCCTTCCCCTCCCTTAGACGTCTGACCCATCTATTCGCTCATTATTCTTGCTTCCACCGAATTTAATCCATTCATCATTAGCGGAGACCGGAGACTTTCTACCAAGAATAGACCAGTGTGTTCACTTTTGCACCCTACGTACGTAGTTACTCTACTTCTTTATACTCATCCTACCTCTCTGTCCCGAGGTTTATTCTGATCAGCAATCCATCGAAAACTTCGTAATATCCCTTATTCTCTGCCACCAAGTCATATAGACAAGTTTTGCAGAGGTAAGTGCACATTTTTCATGGAAGTCAAGGTTTTATCGTCCTTTTCGTCTAAGAAGGGGACGTCTGTAACTATCTATGCCAGATCTAGCTAGATCTTTGGCTCTTAGGCACTGTTGCAAATGGTTGAGTACTCCTCCAGAACGGTTCGAATCCTCTCCAACTCTATCCATTCATTAATAGTTAGTAGTATATTTTTCGTCGGGAACATTATTACAGTATCTAATAATATATCGAAATCCTTTGCAAATTTTACACTGCTCCTACTAGTATATCATCAGTGCAATAGGCGCTGTGATATCTATGTAGTGTTCCTGATGGCCTTACTTCGGTAGCACATAATCGTTCACTTTGTGAACGTTATGTACGCGTCATATTCCAGCTATAGTAATTTTTTTATTATATAAATATATACAGCAGTGACCTTTTCGTTTGACAATTTTAGAACCGAATCTAAGCTACCGAAGGCTACCGAATCTACTAAATCTAAGCTTATATCTCGAGCTTCTTGGGTGGCTTTCTCGATACTAACGACACCTCAGAGATCGCCCTGTACAGACGTGTTCTGTAAAAATATAAACCTAAGCAAACATGTGCTTTGTTCGTGGGCACATAGGATGCGGACCCTCATGACAACTAGTAACGTCTGAAAAACACTTCCAGTTGGTTTTTGCTTATTTCTTAAGGGTCAAATAATTAAATAGAAAATCATTTGTACCATGTGTAATTACACAACACTTCGCTGTATAGATCTTTAGGGTTTTTTCAATAGAAAACTGGCATTGTCAGTAGCAAGAAATTTGCCACTGGCTTACTATGTGACTATTTGCAGTACGCTTCTCGAGAAAGGGCTATATCAATTTGCACAAAATTTAAATTTATTTTTATATTAAATGACAGTCAAGACATGGTCAAAATCTAGGGAAGATCATTCGATGCTGAGATGCATTCGTTCCACGAGAATGCGAGTAGTTTGACATTTCTCCAAGGCAAAATTTTCGACCACTCAAGCCGACTAGCTACTCCTGCTTATGTTATAGTTCTTCAGACCTCCTCAGAAATCCAGCTCGTATGATTCGTCACTAATTGTTATGCTATCTTGAAACGTTTCATTAGTAGATGTAGTCCGAAAAAGCTGGAAAAGCATAGCCATCGTCGGTGTTCCTGGACGTAACTCTTCATTGAGTCGCCCGACAATGTACTCCGTAAAAGATAGACAAACTATCTTACGTATCTAATAAATCGCGTTGTCTACTGTCCTCCCACTTCGATAATAATTAATAGCGTGTTTCGATGTATCCGCAAGCTTCACCTGTATAAGGCTGGGGTTTTTCGCAAGAAAATTAAAAGTGCTCATGCGGCTCCGCGCATGAGTGATTGACGCTCCACCGTTGCAGATACTACTTTTAGCTGGATTCTTGTATATGCCAACGAACATAAATACGTTAGTTTCAATTAATATGTGTGATGAAATATGCCCGAAAAAAAATTTTATCATCGACTAGTATGATATGGTTAGGTCTACAATTAGAGAAAAACCTGTTGTGAATAGTAATATCGTTAGTAAACTGCACGTTTAGCTATAACAACGGAGAATTTCTTATTTTTTAGATTTCATCTCTTAAGGGTGAAATAAAGCTATGTAACAGTTATACAGGTGTACTGAATAGCGCGACAAGTATCTTTGTTATCATCGTTTGAGCTGTTTTATGTACTGAAGAAGCTCTGTCTACCGAAATGTTGTTGAAGCTTACCGACGCGTTTGGTCGTCAGTGACTTGAGTCTGTTTTAGACATCTGTGGACTAGAGTTATGCTATTCATTGATTTACCATGGTGCTACACAATGACATATGTAAAAGCCTACACAAATTGTACTCGAAGAAAGCTTTTTCCGAAGGTTAGTCACGCTAAAGTAGAACAAAAGCGATCAACGCACCTTCCAGACGAAGCATTCGTTCAAAAGACTTCACGTTCCGATACATAATCACTTAACTGAAATCTTCTAACAGGATGCACTTCAAATTTTCAACAATAGTTACATTGGGAAGTTGGCCTATTTTACGTCTCGTTAACGTGCTCGCCTTATTACCTAAAAAGTTCAATGCTATATGTTGTTATTAAAAATCTAGAGCTGCCTTCACTATACGCCGGCGCGAGCAGGAAACCTATTTGAACAGAAGACGTTGTAGAAAAAAAGACAGCTCTGTGCATGAAAATGTATTCTTAGTTTTTTTTTTTTTGTTCCATCATAGCGTCTGCTTTCGGTATACCTTAAAATGTAAAAAAATGTGCTAAGATCATGCCGAATCGGCCGTACCAGATAAGGAAACATTGAAGACGTTTAACAGTATCTTCAATATCGAAAAGACCAACCGAATATGACGCAAGTTGAATACGATGTTTTTGAAGAATAGCTTGTATTTTTGTCGCCGATGAACACGATGCTCAAAGAAAATAATTTAAGTAAGTAAAAGTTTAGGATGTGACTTCTTTGTAAACATAACTTGTCGAGACTCAAAAAACAGAATTTAAGAAACAGGCTGGCGCTAAAAAGCTCGTTGAATACAAAAGCATGAAACAAATAAAAGTGTATAGGGTGAGCCGACCTAGAAACGCGGAATAAACCCACAGGACGCACTGCTCCATGTGCACTAATCCTGAAGAAAATTCAAATTATTACCAATAACTATTAACGTAATAACTATCTAATTGCTATTATTTCGGCCATTTTGTTTATAATAATTAAGATTATACGCATAGGCCAATGCGAATGTTTGAATAACACCGAACAATTTTTACGTGGCCGGTATCACATTCAATACTAATTAACAAGTCCTGAGATCTCTGCAAATGTAACGATACACAAATGACATTCAATCAATGCCTGGCATAACGGGTTGCCCCGTGCATGTAGTAAAACTATTCAACAATAAGGTAACTTGTATAGTTAATTACAATTACTGAAAATTGGTCGTAACGCTAAAATACAATGAAATTTATCTGTGGGTTGACACAATGTCGCCATACCAACCGACACCAAACATGCGCATGAGTTTCTATTGGCTTAAAGGTGCATTTGAGAGAATCGGGAATACAAATACGCTGTACTGTGTGATCATGCCTACTGTTGCAGTCTTGGCTAACTATAAGGCTGTGACAGTGCACTTTTGTGTCCTAATAGTGAGTATAAGGACATTGCGCTAATCCTTTAATTATGCGGAACTACCGTAGTTGTGCAGGCACAGACAGTGTCTTTCTGTGCCTATCGTCGGTGCTAGTTTCGTTATTGGTGGCGCTTGCTCTGCCACCACGACGGTACTTAAGGATCAATTTCTAATGGTAACAGCAGCGTCCTTAACCTAAGACCAGTATCCACGGAATCGTACCGATCTCATATGCTTAACAGCGTTAAAGCCATTTTCTCGATAGTTCCTTTGTTCATAAAGCTACGAGGATGCAATCTGCTCCGCAAAAAGCTGCCTGAAGAACAGAGGTGGCTGTTGCTAAGCTGTTGCCTTCACTAGGGTGGACGATGTGTCCCCATGTTGGCTTAGCGGGTAACGCGTTTGCCTACTAATTTTAGGGACATGTTGTGATCCAGGTTCATATCATAACATACATATATTTATTACCTGTTCGGTGCCAGCCGTTTGACGGAATGCCTACCGGTGACAGCGGGCATAGAAGATAGATCTGACGAGATGGAACGCTCGTGACGAAAATATGTAATTTATATACCGCAGTTAACATTTCATGAGTGAAACCCAGTGTACGCAATTAATTGTATAGGTTCAAATGTGTTAGATGTGAAACGTCGCGTGACGATGCTTTTCGGAAGACTGCCTTGCGTATAATCTTGTTCTGTAATTTCTTAACGGCCTGAATGTTCGTTCGTAACAGACGGATTCTGTACAAATCGAAGCAAAATGAATGAGATAGAAAAGGCATTAGACAATAGAGCAATTGGTTTCGTAGATAACTGCCGAGCGGAAGAGTAGCTGTCCATGGGGGCAGTTGAAGAAAGTGAAAAGTTTCTGCTCTTACCTACCCCCTTCCCTCCGCCGTGGCCAAAACCCTTTTATCGCTTCTCTGAGCGGGATGCCAATGAAGAGCTAGTAAAGCACTGACTGCCGCCGCAGTGCATGTTGAAACCGATGTACTCTAGCTATTCCTTCCGATTCTCGTTCGACGTTTGCCAGCTACATAGATGGATCCCAACTTTTTGCTCAATCTCTTCGATTGTTACTCTTACTCGGCAACTTTGGCCTTTCCTGCGCTGCTATTGCAACCAAAGAGAGTTCAGTGGAGATTGCTCTATGTGGCGTTATCCTTTGCTTAGACAGCTCACCGTTCCAGCTGAATGCAATGAAGTTGGGCGCGCGTTTTATGCTAATCAAACGCTAACATGTTTTCATTAGGCTGTGGCATAAATACACAGTACTGAACAGATTTTTCATTGTTTTTTTCATAGAAATCCTGCAAACATAATAGCTAGCCCCAATAGTTGCCATTGGCAGGCAGTGAGTCTAGAAAAACAAATAGAATAAAGCGCTCACACATGACACGCTGGCGTGAGAGTTTTAAGATAAGAGAAGGCGATAGTGCGAACTAGTACTAGCCGAAATGGTAGTGGTGAGGGACCGCCAGTTTTTCCTTCGGAAAGAAAATAGAGAATACAAGAAAGATTCGCGCAGTGCAGTGATCATAGTAGAGTGGAGTTCCATTGGGGCGCACCCTCTTTCCTACCAGATGCGGTGCAGACCATACCATACACTTCGTTATACTATACTCCACACCAGCAGACATACTCAAGGAGAATAGAACGAGAGCAAGGAGGTTTTGCCATAGCTGAGCGTAGAGCGTCTACTCAAAGACTGCTGCTGCTGCTGCTGCTACCGCGACTGAACGGCGGGCTAGCACCCCATACTACTCTGAACGTGGGAGAGAGAGAGAGATCGAGGGGCAGATACTAGCGGTGTGCGAGGATAGGGTTAGAGTTCGGCGTTAGGGCTGTGTTGGGGCCGCTCCATCTTTGTTCGTATGGTGACGCTTGCGCTTTCCTTTGCCCGTATCCCCGCTTTCTCTACAGAGGAAAACTGGAGAAGGTTCTTCAGGTCCCATCGCTGCTCAATGTGTCCGAAAGCAAACGGAGCCCATGCCGAGGCTCCATCCACACACAGATCAATCATTGTCAGGACGACGCCCAATCAGCGGATCGCCGCTAAGCAGGACGTATTCGAAAGGAAAAAGGACGAAATAGATACCCCGTGGGCTTGCTGCCTCCTCTGTGGCTGCTGCTGTTGTTGCCTGCCTCTCTGCCGGCCTGTGTTGTACGATGGCCACAGCATAACTAGAGATGCGGGGTAAAGAGTGCCAGCCGCGTAACCTCCCCTAGCTAAACCCTTCATTGCCCGATTTCTCTCTGTCGACTCAATCTGTATGTATATATAGCTTCATTAGAGTAACTATTTGAAATGTAAAAACGATCACGAATTTCAAAACACGACCCAACAGATTGCGAACAAAGTTCATATGTTGTCAAAGGTGATAGCAGATCGGCTGTGAGGGCCTTTGGGCCGAACGAGAGTCTATTTTAAACATTCATAAACGCAGGTTTTCCTTTTAATACTGACACATTATATCGTAATGACTCATTGCTAGCGACTAGCTTCGCTACGGTAGGAAATGTTCGCGTCATGCGATGGGATTACAGTAGCAGCAACAGGAAGAAAACGTAGAAGCAAGAGAACTTCAATGTATCTGAAATTACTACTCAATAGTGAGAGACTGAGTGTATGATACATAAAACGAGACTGTATTGTGTAAGCAGATTCCGCCATAAATGTATGAATATAACAGAGTGGATGGTCGCCAGCTTAGCAGGACGTACGATCGGTTGAATTGCAACAAAGTCGCTTAATCGGGTGCAGATGTCTCATTTAATTAAAAAGTCGATAAAATGGAATCGAGTCTGCATGTCCACTCATACCGATAGAATATGTAGCTCTATGATGTATGTTTTCCATAACGTTGAGTAACACACGTATATTCAAATTCATTTTATGTCAATGAAAATTAGATAAGGCATACCTATCTCATACGTAACTTTGAGATATGTACTATTCATGTTGCCTATTGGTGGCAGGCATAGTCGATCCTTCGGCGAATATACTTGTAGAAACACGCAATAACACGCGTAGCCAAACTCTTCGATGGGTCAATATATGTTTTAACATGACGTTGGAAAGCATGGGTGCGCTACAAATGAGGGATCTCGTTACTTAGTTAATGTCCTATTTCCTTGCAAGAATTTAAGACGTTGAGGGCTACTTCCTAAGAAGTAATGTTTCGGTCTCCCCAGCTGCGAACAGAAAACAGAAACGGACGCCTCTGCTTGAAGACATGTACCGCCCTTCCAATATGGCTACATGTGTCTGATTATCAGACGGTCCTGAATGTGGCGGATAAAAAGGTAACAGTGAGGAATCAAACGGTGAAGACTCATGGCACGATGGCCAACGATCTGCCTATAGTTGCTATCCTGTGTTTGCTCTACTAACAGCTTCCAGCTTCAGGCGACAAGTAACACGAGGGAAAACTCTGTCACAGGCAGATATCCAGATTTGTCTGGGAAAAGAAAGGAGAGACCGGTTTGTTGGGGTCTGGGGTTCCCTATGATGTAGAAGGACGACCAGAAGCCTCTGGGATACGAGTGAACGTGTTCTGATGCTCCTCGCATGCGTTGATTACCTCATCACAGGGTACGAGCCGGTACCTCTCGCCAGTCATCCATCACAGCCTTGCTTTCCTCGGTACCTGCCGTCGCACATTGTGCCCACGCTTGTTCAGTTCAACTTTCCTAGTGCCTCATCCGTCGCTGCACCGCCGTCGTCGCGTAAGGCTCCTCGTCTCTTCAAGCGTTGTCTCGTTCTTCCGTCAGGTTTTCAGCGTTTCCTCCATTCTATTTAGATGACTTTGTTCATGCCCTCTAGCAACTGGAGAATGATGCCACTGCTAGGCAGAAACCGCCATCAAACGTCGGGCACTAGCGATTATCAATATCTGGTATTAGCAGTAACAGCAGTGTAGGCTTGCTTATTTTGGTTTGTTTTGGCCGCTCTGTCAAACTTCGTAACGTGCGTAGAGATGTCAATACAGGTTAACCTAGGAGCAAGAATCTTCGGCACAAACATTGTTGTTGATATTTTTTCTATTTTACGTTTTTTTGCTGTTTATAGAAGAATGTGAATGGCTTAGTAGTCTGCAAGGAATTTCACTCGCTACATAACAAGATGGCGTGTGGCTGGTCGCATAGGTTACGCTGAGTAGTTGGATTCCACGAAGCTAAACGCTAGTAGTTATGTTAGTGACGATGCTTTCATTTGCCACAGTTACGCTACCGCGACGATGAAAGGGAAAGTGGCCCTGGGTTTTCAACTTGTTAACAACGTTAATTCGTTTCTCCCCGGGGCTGGGGGCACACACCCCTTCGGCCTTTCGCTGTTGATTGTTAAACTAAACGCTTCGGGGCACATTTCGATAGAGAGTTGCCTGCTTGCATGTCATTCTGAGGTGAAACAGTTTCAGGACACATCCGTACGGGTTCCTACTAGGAAGAGTTTGTCGACCGAGCGATCGCAACTGAAAGTGGTTTGGCTGGTTAGAGCGCGAGCAATCCCGAACGATGCTAGTCGTTGGTGCTGTGTTAACGAGTCGAATTCCAGACCCCCGAAAGTTCGAGTCAACATTAATTTATTTTAACTATTTAATATATTACGCCTCTACGATGAGCAGCGCTCGCAGGTCATGCGAGTTTGTGCCCCAGCACCCTCGTCGCATCAGTGTCAGACCACAGACGCAAGCAAAGCGAAATCAAATTCTAAAGCATTTCAGCCTGTGCAAAAGCTGTCCGCCCCTTTAGAACGTGACTAACTCATGTATTGGTAGAACCGTTAAGAACCCAATTGATACTGTTTAAGTAATCGCAGAAATATAATTATTTTTTTGATGGCAGCTAGAAGTTGGAGAATTGCGAAGTTGAAGGCCACAGAATTGTAGAACCATATGGGGGTAGGGGCAAAGTATAATCGTCAGCCTAGTACAAACCTATTAGATGGTGTAGGCTTCCCTATTTCACAGGCAGCAAATTAAGGATGCTAAATGTACAGGATTTCACAGGCAAATAAAAGTTTTTAATGGCTCCCTTAGCGTTTACGACTTTTGCTTGACAAATTATTAATAAAACAATATCTTGCTATCGAGTATAGCAAATAACTTATCGTAAATATGCGAACCCAAATGTGTACCTGCTGCGCGATTGCATTTCATGTAAGCCGTAGTGCTTCCGCTCGATTTACTCTTAGAGAGTGTGTTCTTTCGGGGCCATCCGAAAAAGACTCACAACCACGCTGTTGTTTTTTCCGCTCCGCTATTCGTCATATTTGTCGTTGTATGTAGTGGCACTTTTGCTTTCGCTCACCACAGAAATCGCATGGTAGGCGCCTTGTCTCCGCGATAACAGTAGCGTTTAGTCTAGGCATCTAGACGGCCGCTGTAGCCGTCATCCGCAACGGAATCACCCATCCGTCTCAGATCATCAAATAGCTAGCTTCGCTAGCCTGCCCTCACCTCTAAGACCATATATGCGTTCGTAGACAGAACCAGCATGGCAGTGCGCCAACACTCACATCGCTGCTAGCCGATCACAGCGCTTCCAGCTTTGACCCGACCGCTGCCATATACTTACTGAACAAAAGACCATCTCCGAGGTGGGAGGATAATATTATTGGGCACGAGCCACTGGACACCCCCCTCACATATATATGACCGGCCTTTGCATGGGGGGCGAGTCGTTGTTGTTGGGGAGTGTATCGAGGTAATAACATACAAATACAAACACACCCAGACGTAGCGCGCGTTTGCTTTCTCCCTGTTTCGGTCGTGCGCACCTTGTTTCCTCGACTCCTTGTCCACCGATCGCCTTTCCCTCTTCATACAAATACAGCAATCGCGTATCAGACAAGCAGACGCACGGCCAACGACCGGGAGAAGCACCACATTAGAGACACAAATACACATACATACATATATATACACACACGCTATAAATAGGCGATCAATCAGATGTAGGATCGACTCCTCGAGACTCGGAAACACTGCTGTGCCTTTGAAGCTTGCTAGTGGTTGTCTCCGTTGTTGTTCTGACCGGTATTACTGATGTTTGACTGTCGGGATCGGTATTGGCCAGCCAACAATGAATTGAATAGATAGGTAGCAACAGAGAAAGTCCGAGCGGATCGTTGACACACGGAAACAGTTGTTGAGGAAACGACGACGCATATTAGTTCAGCACTGGGCGGGCAAGGCGACGGGAGGGATAAAGGTGACTTGGGACCAGTGTAGCCATACCTAGATTATGGATTGTCGCGAGAAAAAACTGTGTTAGTCTTAAACGAGCGCTTGGACAAGATTTTTGTCTAAGTACTTTGAAACACGACCAAAGTACTACAGAAGAACTCTACCAAACAACAAGCTAAAGGTCAAGCAATAGCAAACTGCAAATAAACATTTGTGGGTAGTAACTTGATTGTGCTTCACCACTGAGAATATCAATGCTTGTCTTTCACATAATCTAGACATGATATATCTTGGTACATACCAGTTAACTATTACGTAAAATAATCAATCAGAATTAAACAGAACACTCGTATTGTATCTGTTTGAAACTATCACTGTCCTACCTAGAACAGATACAGTGAAACCCACATTTTGCCCCCTAGTGAAACAATAGGCCTTATAGAGGAAGCTTAGGTCACACTATCTGCATATACTATTTTATCTGTAAGTGTATGGCGCATTGTAATAGATAGAGACTGCTATTTCCGATACTGTGATAATGACGTTTTTCTCACGGGTATTTTCGACTTACATGTCTATATACGACTTACAAGTAAATTTTGAAATTTAAAGTCTATGTGAATTAATTATTTACTATATGCTCGATAACGTCCTAGCGTATGCTGAAAGAAAACAGAAATCAGTAACATTCAACTATTGCTGCCAAACTCGACCGCTAAAAAGGCCACGACAGCCTTCCTTAAGGTCCTACCAAATCTCTGTTGCAATTCTGTCTTTATCACTAAAGCTCATCTGATTTTTTTCCATGTCATACCTTTTATATAGTAATTCCCAATTTCAATGTGTGCAATCGAATTCATACGGTAACACTTATGGTTCTATCTGAACATCGTAAATAAACGTGTAGACGGGAGACATAACAATAAGCAGTGTATGCGTATTAAATATGCATTTGTGAGCGACACGATCCCTCCCGTTAGCTTCAGGTCCACTCACTCTCGTCCGTGTACCAATAGATCTATTACAGATTATTTGTCAAAGGTGTTTATTGTTGTCCCTATTTACCTACTGGAAACGGAGAGAGTAAGAATAGGCTAGTTGAAGATGGCCGTCTGGGTGCATGGTCAAATTTGTGTGAGTTTAAGTGAGCGTCGATATATTCTAGTGGTAAGACAAGACCCAAATTACCCTTGGCAATTGCCCACGTTCGATTCCGGCCGACGGCACGCTCTCCTTTTATGAGGTTTGCGTTTGCGGACTGCTTTCGTGTACGTATCTACCTGTCGATGTGTACGTTTATATATTGGTGGGGTAGTATAGGATGCCTTCGTCTTATCTCAAAATACACTGTAGCTTTACATAGCAACAGTAAATGCAAGAGTGAAACGGGTGCGGCGGCCAAGGCGTCAATCCTTTGTTCTGCCCATTCAAGCAATGGCTGCCGCGACCGATTCAGCCGCTTGAACGGTCGTCCATCATCATGGTTGGTCGTCTCTCATTCTCTTGTTTACCCGTTGTGTGACTTCGTATGATTGTCTTTTCGTTCAGTTTGCTTTTGCTGTTATTGTATATTGCTTGCGTATGTCTTGGCATACGCAATTACAGATCAATGTTGAACTCTCTCTTATCAAGTCTCTGTCGCATTTCCTTGCGGCGGTCGAACTCACCCAGAGACTGCCTTAACTGAGTGGCAGGCATATACATATTGCGAAGGGATGTTGGAACGTGACCATTGCGGCTAGGACTAACAAGCATAAGCAACGATAGAACGGATGAAGAGGAGCATAATACAGCACCCGGACATATGCCCATTCAGGTATATCTACAACTAAACCTGCCAAGACAGAGGCACAATAGAGTAAACAACACTTTTAGCCGATAAAAACGGCTGGCAATTAACGCTTGAACTATTTCAGTTTGTTGCTGCTCCTGGGGTTTTTGCTAGCCCAGTTTGCCCTGTCCTACATAGAAACTGTACTGCGGCGAAGGCGGCATAAGTCTTGCCAAGGGGAAACTTGTCGACCAAAATTACATCGTCCTGACATAAAGCCTTCGGTTATCTCAAGGCTATTATAAAGATTCTATCTACGGCTATTGCCAGTTTGAGAAAAGGCATCGCAAGGAAAACGGAGTACAGACTCTGCGGAGCGTAGCACAAGCGTATAGATCAAGCGCTTTGGCCGTCTTTGCTGCATTTATTTCGGATAGTCAGGAAGCCACCGTTAGAAACGTAGCTGCTCCTGCATCGCCCAGCGTTGTCGCCATAGCTAGTAACTCTTTCCTCTTCGCAAATGGCTTCTCTATTCATTCGTGTATGCACTGTGGAGCAGGCTACTGAACGCGCACGGATAGGGCATCTGAAGTCTAACCGACTGCTCAAACCTGGCGTTATAGCGCGGCTTCTCCTGTCATGAGCCGCCATCATCCGCCTCCCACTATCCACGACCGACGCATGCTCATGTGCAGAAACGAGAACAGAAGATCGCGTAAAAAAAAACAGCCAACCGATGCGTTGGCTGGCGGTTGAAAAATTGTGGCCATTTCTCAACAACGAAGGAAGCCGCTCCCATCATCCGACTAGAACTCCTGTGTTGCTGCTGTTGGGGAAAGGGCTAACTTAAAGGGAAAAAATCTACGAGGATTTTGGAGAGACAGGAGTAGAACATCCACATCATTCGCAAAGTGTTCACAGGGGGGTAAGAAAAAAGGGCTTGTTTTGTTACTACCACCATTGCCACTGTGGTGGCTACGCAGGTTGGTCCAGCTGGGGGGCGACATCAACTCGACAAAAGAGCTAAGAAGGGTCGACGATGACGACAACGAGAAAGTTACGGTTGCCACTGTTGCGGCAAC
Source organism: Varroa destructor (assembly GCF_002443255.2). Lineage (NCBI taxonomy): Eukaryota > Metazoa > Arthropoda > Arachnida > Mesostigmata > Varroidae > Varroa > Varroa destructor. Next base: position 30,005,645 of record NW_019211454.1, read on the forward strand.
AGATGTGGCCGTGGCGATGGTGGCGCTCGCAGCGATGCTGAACGCGGCGGAAAATTAAACCCCTTTATTATTTCGCCCGACTTGCCTCGTGAGGTTTACAGATAGCCACCGATACTGCCCGTGACACCACGTCAACAGGCGACTCCATCTGCTGCGCTGTCGCATCCTATTTGCATCGCAGCTGTTAAGCTGCGGAAAACCGAAAAACGGATGGAGTGAGCGGACTCCTAAATAAGGGAACTGTCTGTTCACCTATTCTCCCCTGCCCCGAAAAAATACCTGATGTCTAAAAGGAATACACTTTCATCCTGTACACAAACCCCCTTAGCATCACTGTAGCACCAGACCTCCGCAATTCTAGGCTGCGCAAAGAAAACTGCTAGGAGTTTTAAGCTGTGGTTCGCGTTCGGGTTCACCCCTAGAGAAACATTCAACGTTTTAAAAGGGGAAATAGAGCTAGGAGGCCGGGCGTCCCCCGCGCGAGACGGTCGACATAAGGGCTGTGGTCTGTTTTGAGAAAATCTGAGAACAACAAGCGGCTTGGAGGCAAACTTCTCACATTAACCCCCGGAGTTTTATCCAGCTTCTAGATCTATGTGGCCTGTGTTCCTTTTGACACGGCATTGTTATGAGAAAGCCGCGACGGAAGTCTTCGAATGTGATGCGCTAAGTACTTGTTGTGTGGCGGATGTACAGATAGACCGCCAGTTGGGGGCGGTATTTTTAAATGTAGAATTTTAGTAATAGAGAGAAACTGAAAAAAGAGACGAGGAGAACGAAGTAACCGTCGATGCGTTGAGTAAATGCTCGTTGGGTTAGAGGACGCGATGCTGCCGGTGGCACAGTTGCGGTTTGTGCACGCTAGACCATGGCCTGATTCAAGACAAAACCGACCATCCAGTACGCGTTCTCTCAACTGGGACGAGCATCGAATCTTGCTTTCAAAATAATAGTGAATAGAAAAGCTGCTCTGAGACCAGGAGTTGATATAATCGTCGCTGCGGGTAGTCTGTATTATAGTCGTCGACACAGATGATTTTTTTTGGAGGGCAAATTGTTAATGTGAAGACCAGATTAGAATGCAAACGAAACTATGATGAAGTTTTAGAAATCTTATCCGGCACTACAAAATGGCGTCACTGTACTCCGCGTTCATGCATACTGTAAATATATACGTGAAATATAGTGTCAGGGATACGGTTTTTTAGCGCTTCGTTAACGTTAATTAATTTTCCTCTCGTGCATCAATTCTAGATTCCGTTTGTATGATTGAACATTTATTCAGGCTTCCTGCAACGTCTTGGTTGAAGTCTAACAACGTGCTGGTTAGACAAGGCATCTAGGACAAGTACTAAATCATAAACATGCATATACACAACCAGTTTTCTCTGGCACGAATACATTGATAGGCCAATAGGATCTTTTCTAATCTTTATAAAAAGTCATTTCGTTCTTGCTATTTATAGTGGTTCTAGCAACATATAGTATGTGCCGTTCCTGTAGTAAAGTTTAATTCTCATCTTTATGTTAGAGTGTGCGTTCTTCAAACCTTCCTGTTTAAATAATACATACTTGAACATACAGGGGCGTTGAAGAGAATAAATGCTGAGGCATAGGTTCTGCGTTCCACCCAATCCCATTTCAATAGATTTCCTCAACCGCAAAATACTTTAGGGGGCGTTTGTTGTTGTCACAGGAGGACAAATTAAATTCATTCACTGTTTGTGTCAAAAGCTGCTACGAACGATGCAGAGCTTTTCGTGAAAAGGCAGACTATTCTAGTGCGATCTATGCGCGAGCAGCAAAAAGTGTGAACAAAAAGTTCGTTCATGGCGGCAGCGGCAAAGAGAAAAGTTTGGCCTAACGAAACAGCATCTTTTCCTATACCACTTTTTCGCCCCTTGCTACCCGGCCCATTATCCTGGAGCAGGGGTCGCCTCCATGCGTCTTGTGTACGTCCGAGCGCGTGTTCATAGGGACAATGCTAACGAATCCTTCGAAATACAAATTATACATATCTCCGCGGAAGGCCAACCTTTGCATGGCGCTCATGGTATCTTCCGTTCCCCACTGCTGCACTCTCTTCCTGCAACAGCAATTGCAGCACAATGCCAGGTGGTGAGCACAATACTAGTGCACCGGCTGACAGTGTGATGCATCATCACATGGGTACATCATATCTTCTATATACTAGATTTTTCCTCGTTTGCCAGCTGCCGGGTGTCGATGCATAAGCAGATGGTGCATTGTCTCATGCTCGCTTATCGGGTACGTGGACCCGAGAAATTCGTAGGAAGGAGTTGGCCGCGTTAAATACGTACGCCAACAGTTCTCAGACACTTCAGTACGTGTCCAGCAGGAACTCTTCTAAGAAGCACCTGCAAGGTTACTCTTGCTGAACGGTCGATTACGTGCTTTGCAGATTGAGACAAAATGTCGATTTCGTTTTGTCACTTGATTAGAATCAAAACGACCCTTCTGACCGTCGACAAAGGACGGTCTACATCCGCCCTTCATAACATTGCTTTGAGGGCATCGTTCACTCCTTAAACAAGGGTCGATCAACGGATAGACCTACATGAACAGCAAACGCGTCGACATACTCAACTCCAAATACCCTGCGGTTTCACACAACACATACATACATACATTGGCACACAGAGATTCGCCAAAGGGTTTATACATGCAGAACGCCTCGTTTAAGTTTCAAGCGACAAGGTACACCTGGTTTGTTTAGCGTTGATGCCGCCGGACATTTCAAAATAGAGCGGATAAAGAACTGCGCACATATTTCCATAATTCCCTGCTTATTCTGATACGGTTGGGGTAGCGTCACAACATAAAGCTTCCTCTTAGAGAAAGAAGTTTCTTGGACTCGTGTGGATTGATATTACTGATGTACGTGGTAGGCAATGTCACAAGCATTATGCCCATCGTACCATTGTGTACTGTTGTCCCACTGAAATGATCAGTTTGCTTGTTCAGGTGAGACGCCACCCGCTAGGAACTATATTGCCATTGCTATTGACGTCCTTTTTACGTTTTCCTATATGGATGAATAGCCTAGAGTTTAAGGAAAAGGCCGGGTTTCGCCATATGAGTTTTTTCACCAGGGGACCATCAAGCAAACGAACGTATTGATATATTACAAATAGGCATATATTTATAGGTGAATTGCAAAGACGAGTTTAGGTTTTATCCAACGAGATCGGTTTCTCCTCCGACTTCACTGTTACCGATACGGAGAATAGAACGAGGTCTATAAGACTTCATAGCACGGTTCATGTTTCTGTCTGTTTAAAAAACAACTAGCCAGCATAGAGAAAAACCCGAAGGCAAAGGATGAGCATACCTGCATTAAGACCGTCTTCGACTTGGTTAGCAGCAGGAAATTGAAAGCAAATGAAATATGAAGAAGATCATCTGTTAATAGTGGTAATTAATAACTTTGTGGGCGATGCGGGGAGGCCCATAGAGTCATATTCTACCATTCGCCTTAAGTAGTTGCGAAGGTGAAAAAAAGTAGGAAAATAGGACGCAGCATTGAATGTGGAACGTTGGATGGATACTGTTAGCCTGAGGCCATTACGAACTTCCTTCGGGAGTGTCTGCCGCCTTCAAGTTTCTTTGCAAATGACCCAAACAAAGCAGCGCTCTTTCCCCGTCGTCTGTGGGGTCTTGCCCTTGAAGACCTGCGAGTTCTCTGCTTCTACTGCGATTGACAGTGCTATGAACGGATAAGATATCCCGGTGTGTGTGTGTATGTGGACGTGAGTGCGTATTTAGTCAATGACTATACAACAAAAAACTCGGAGATACAGGTTGCGTTGAGTCGGGTTGTTGTCTTCTTAAGAAATCTCATTGCGATTAATCGTCGCCCCATCGGATGCAAGCGACGTACGTTCAAGACACGAGCGACACAGGGCGGAAAAGAGAAGTGTGAAAGGAGCGAGAGAGAAAGAGGCGGGAGGGGTAAAGGGGCGCTGCGGGGTCAAGGTGGTGCAGCCAGAGGGAATATCGGGGGCTCAGTTGGGATAACCAGATATAGCGTCAATAGCTTCAATTCCTTACGAAAGACAGCACGCGGTGAAGGGGTATCGCCTGTGAGAAATTGGTAAGGATATGCACATAGGGTGACTATGTGTGGATGAGTGGGGAGATTCAAGGAGTTGGAAGGGGGAAGGGCATGGCTTAACGAGCTTGCCGAGATCCTTCGACCCTTGTCAAGGGGTCCGGTCTGGGTTGGCCGGTGTGGCGATGAGATTCTCGGTGCATCAACAGCAGAACCTCGATTGAGCGAGAGCTGCAAAAAACGTTATTTGCTGTCAGCGCGTATAGAGCATAGCGGTTATCATCAGTTATAACAGATACAGTGAGCGCAAATAACAACAACGGGGAAGAATGGGTAGCTAAGCTTGCGATAGCAGCACCAGGAAAGTCGGATAGCTAAGCCTCAGTCTGTTCCACCCACGCGTGCACAAAACGAAGGCAGAATGCTTCAAAGTGATGAGCCGAAGCAGCGAAAGGGTTGACAATCAAACGACACCTGTAATGACTCGTAAAAGGAACACGTGGCACCAGCAGTAGCTGCTCTCACTAATTCCATACAAACAAATGACTCAGTTAATTAGCTGGCTAAGAAATATTCCTTGTTGCCTGCTCAAAAATATTAGAAAAAATTGCAATAAATATTCAAAATACCATAAAAGATCGTTCCCTTTAACCCATGAACTAATTAAAATTCGTTTTTTTTTTAATGTTTCGGGTTTGCCTGATATCGTTTTAATGTTGACACAGCTTTACATCATTTTCCCCTAGTGATCCAGGTCTAAGCGTCCAGGATTGAACGCGTATCAACGGCATCAGTACTCTTGGTAACAACTGATTGTTATACATGTTATGCTTTAATCTATACTTTTTTATTATAACGTATCGAGTAATCATACTAATACATAGATGTAGCACAAAATTGTTGCAGGGGAGATGATAATTATGGATTCGTAGAATTCTGCAGACGTTATGCTTTGAACTCAGCCGGCAGAGGCATGTTTTTCGGAAGCATCAAAAGCAGGAACGGAAATTGAAAGGTTCAGGTTAGCCATTGGCTGTATCGCTCACTTGCTTGTTCCCTAACTCTGTGGAGCACGCAGTTAGATTCTACCTGGAGGGGTGTTAGCAGGCTGTTGATATGTTACACATAACTATGTATATATGCATATGCGAGACATTTTCAAAGAGCACTAGTGTTAGCCTTAGCTAAAAGGACAAACTGCCTGATCGACCTTTATCCGAATCGCGTCAGAACGCAACGGAGCGGTAATTCGAAAGTTCTGAAAGAAACAACGCCGCCGCCGCCGCCGCCTAAAAGAGACCATGGCTGCAGTTCGGAAGGTGCAGAAGGTGTGAAAGTAACTGCTGCGCGGTCGCTACGCACGTTACACATGTGGACAGATACCATGACGATTGGCAAAGAAGAGATAGACTGAGGAGTTGTCGTCGGACGAACGACACCCATGTGCGGCAACACCGTTGCTACTATAGCTACGAGTTGGGTTCATTCACGATTTGGGAGCGTGCACGGAAAGAAAGTTGAGTATGAATAGAGTGTTGATGTATGTTGGTTGTTGTGTTGTGTCTCGCGAGAGTAAGTTCCGCATGAGATGTGCTGACAAGATGTGCTGACTGTGTTGTCTATGCGCTGCCCACAGAAACGCAATCAACTCAAAAAAGCAGAAGCGTAAAGCCGTCAATGGAAGTCCGGTATCTAAGAAGAACGATAGCGCACATATTCTTCTATGAGAAGAGGGACCGCGAATGAACTATGGACGCTGTCGCTGCCCGCACCTGATTTCTCCAATGGCAGTAGATGTTGTGACCTGACTTTGCTACAACCATTCATTCTCTCAAACAAAATTAGTCGACGGAGTGAGTATCCTTTTTGCTGGCCAGAATCGTTACCTTGACTATGATCGTAGAATCCGTGGAGTTTTGTCTGATCCAATGTAACCGAGCTGTTCGATCTCCAGTCGCAGACAAATAAACCGGTGACAAAGAACCATTGTGAAGCAAGTCGCACTGCCTATGTCTCTCGGTATCAGAGACATTTCGTCACCGCCCTGAGCACAAACCGCAAAATGAAAAAAACTTGAAGGGCAGACAAACAAAAGGCAACCACCTCCAAGCTAAAATCCACTAATAATATATGAAGCGTGATGTAGGACCGGAAGCCTAGTTATATTGGGGAAGCAGCTAGAATACAAAAAAGAGCTATTTGCGAAAGGAAGGCGGTTTCCATACTTTTTTTCTTTTTTGGAACAAAAACACATTGACAGATTTTTAAGACTGCGCATATATATATGTGTATTCATTCAGGCCCGTTGACCGAACTGATCCATGTGCGTTATCGTTCCTTAAATAAATCCTGACTTTTGTCTCCTCCTTTTAATGGCGTGCGTTGTCCTCGCAGGGAACAAGAGAGACTTTTAACTTGCAACGGCTTCATTCAGTTCAACAAACAATTCTACGTTTAATATGTGAGTTCCATAGTTCTTTTTCGCGTCGACGCTTGTAATATCCGTCATAGAATGGTCCGTACGTTCCATACCCCATATCTGTAACTGCTCAAGCATTTGCGGATCATCATATGCTGATGGATGGATGATCCGTCTGCTACCCATAGCTCACTTAGTTCTACATGATTCTAGTCTCATTCACATCAAACACAAACAATTCCAGAATTCGGCTGAAAAACTGAAGCAAACGCAGGCTTTTGCTAGCTTGCTTTTTCGTTGTTAGTAACGGGACATTAGTCACATAGGCGCGCATTACTGCGGTATAGCTAACCGAATGCGATGGCTTCGCGGAATGAATCTTTCAAGAGGCTATGAGGTACCTGTAATACCTATGATCAACTTATCCTTGCTGTTAGCAAGCTCACCTCAGGTGTGCCGCTCTTCACTTGTTGATCGCTTTGACGACCACCCGCAGCTGGCGCTAGGCAGCGACAGGGTGATAACGAGCATGACGGAGTGTGCGACAACGTCGAAAAATAGGACAGCTTTCTACCCAACACGATGAAATGGCAGTGCCCTAACCGCAAACGGTTAGTCACACAGGAAACTATTTGAGCTTGAACTGTTCGATCAAACCCAGTGGCGACTGTGACGACTGAAAGGCTGATTCTACCATTAGTAACGCTGTTTGCTGAATGACTGAAGATGAAGCACTGAACAGTTTTAAGCACAGGTCCAACTGCTTTAATTCTGTGTGTTGTGTTTATTGTAGCTATTTGAGCTTCCCGTGATTGTATCTAATGCTCTATATTAACAAAATAAAATAGAGAATAATTTACTCTCCGTAGAGGCACTAATGTTTATTTGATATATCCTAGTGTTAGCTAAAGCACACAGATTACACTGGGAGTCCTTTCGACTTTCGTGAAAGTTTGCTTTGTCTAAGATAATTTATCAAATTACGTAATGTCTATTGCATTGAGTGACAACTGCCCAACGTTCGGACAACTTCTGTTAAAACAGATGACGTCCCATGTATTAGCTCCTATATCTTTTTATACCAAGGAATCGAATTCCCCTTGAACATTTTTTTGCAAGAGTCGAAACAAGACACGACAGAGTGGAAATTATATGGTGAGCCGGACGGAAGATCAAGCGAAGCTCAGTAATTTTTTTAACGCATTGAAGTTGTAAAGAAAAACAATATGGCGACGAAACTCCACCTTCTACTTGTTTATTAATTTTCTGTAACCAGGCATTACTAGACACTGATTAGCCCCTGGTGAAATCCAGTTCACTGAAATCATTTCAACCGTACCGACTTCTCAATACGGCATCACACCCTTGTTTCTCCCGATATGCAGACGACTCGTAATCGCAAAAATTGATTCGCCCATGATATTTATAAGGTGCTATAACGTACATTATTTAATAGGACGGCTCGTTTGCGAGAAAAAAAATTATACATGCATTTATATATATACATATATCTATGTACCACATCATGATTTTTTTAGGCTCGTACATTCGGAAAATCTTATCAGCGATCTGTGTCATTTCCGTCCTCTTAAGAAGTAAGAAAAATGCCTAACGCTACAATTTTTATTGTCCACATGGTCGATTTCTACATAACTCTGCGACCGCATCTCTGCAGAGTTGAACATATAGCGAAGTTGGCTAACTTCGCTATGGGTTATCAAACGGCCCTACTTTCCACAACCCGTTCTTCTGAGAGGTAAGTCAAAAATGATACCTGAAAGTATTTCTTTTTTAGCCAATATTCGAAACGAATATGCCTAGACAACCTCCACCAAAAGGCAGACTGTGTCAGGTGACAAACAAAATACTAGTTCATACACACGAATTCTTGTGACAGAATCGTTGTTAGTCAGCTTTCAGCCAAGCAAAACTTTTCAATCTATAGCCATCTCGACTCTTTCACTGGGCGATAAAGCCGGCGTTCATTTCTTCATTTATTTTACTCAAAATCAGCCTAGTTGAGCGTCCTTGATCTTCAGTGCTAAGTTGACGAGTCCACCTCACTACCCACATTCTGACTGTAATAGACTGACTTGTTCGGGTGAAGTCGGGCGAGGGTGAAGTTGACGGGGGAAACGAACAAGCAGAAACCAGTGAGGTACCCCTATCTGCACCACCTTATCCCAAAGCACAGTCCCATTTACGCGAACGCCTAGTATCACCATACCGCGCAGCTACTCCACAACATTATACGTATCCGAGGGGTATGTAATGTCTGTACTGTCCGGGACTGCTTGATTCACTTCGCCTTCAGCTCACCTCTATTTTTTGATCGTATACATACACGGCACGCACACACTCGTAATTTTGCCCTTTTTGCACCGTTCTCCCTTTCGTCCTTATCCTTGCCCGCCGCGTATTGCTAGCAGTTGTTGTATTGTTGTAGTAGTAGGGAAGTCGCGTTCCCAATGGAATTTCATATCACCGTTCGTCTATTCACACTTAATCAATCACACATGGGCACACATACACGTACGGACAAACAGCCGCAGCCATTCCCAATGACGACGCCGTACGCAAAATTGTCGCTCCGAGAAAAGTGGAGTGTAGATGGAGCTGAAGTTCGTCCTGATGGATCCATGGATTTAGCTTAAAGGGCGACTCTGTAGGGAAAAGCATGAAAATGGATAGAATATTGCGAGGCCAGTCAGAGAAGATATGGACATTCTTGTTCACCCGTTGCATCTACTGCTTCACTCTTCATTTTCATCAGGGCGCGCTTAGCCGTACTCACATTTGGCGTCAGCCATTTCCCTTGATAAGACATTGTTGCCCTCGAGTAGGTGTATCAGAACGCGTTCGTTCTTAGCAGGTGCGCTTCTGCCTGTCTACTAAAATCAAATTGTATGAAGATAGATTTGCAGAAGGCACGAAAGGGGGAAACCCATCCTCAGTTGATATTAAAGAACGTAAAACGTTAACATTATACTGCAATAATCACAGTAAAGCTCATTACGAACCTATGCGACCTCTATTCTATTTTGGATTTAAAAGATTCCATTGGCAAATCCATGAGTATGGACCATGCAGCTGCTAGTCCCGATCATGGTCCTTTACAAGTAACCGAAATATTGATATGATTTTTAGAGATATTTCATCTTGACGTAGACAGTGTATGGCAAGCAAATAAACATAAGCAAGTCTTGCCTCAGCAGCCACGACCTAAATGAACGCCCTGTTTGAAGAAGCTGCAATAAGCTGCCGGCCAATATCTGTATTAGGTTAACATGTTGCTGAGTTGACTTGAAGTAACTAGATATATATA